>NC_133972.1:141674388-141766888 GCF_047716275.1 Strix uralensis | reverse complement strand
TTTGTTAAAATGGAAAACCAAAAGGTCAAATATATGTAAAATGTTTAAAATATCACTACTCAGGCAAGCAGTGTAAGGGAATATAGTCCCTACTGATGACTGCATTTTTTGTCCAAGTGAAAGAAACTTCAAGCTCATTAATTACTACCACTTCATTCTTTTCCTAAGATTTACATTCCTGTTATGTGACTGGACTTGCTTAAACAGTTGGAAATAATGAAGACCAAAATGACAGGCTTATTTCCCAGCTTCCTTTTATAGTAAAGAGAAAGAAATTTTGTCTAACAATAGACCTTGAGTACAGTAGGTCAAAAACCTCAGATACATTTCTATCACAAAATACCTTTAATACTGCACATTTACTGCATCAATAGACATCTGCTTTATTAGTATCAAAAAATGGAATCATTATCCTTTCCTGATGTACATATCAATTTTAGACCTTACATTAAAAATACATGCATGAATGAGACCAGCAAGAACACTAATGAATGAAAGCTATCTAACTTAAGAGACCTGGCCTCAGTGAATTGGGAAAGAAATCCTACCTGTGATGACAATCCCTTTTGTAATGGGTTTTGTGTGTGTGTATGTGCATTCATGTGCTTTTGGTGACAGGAAAAAGAAACAGAGAAAAGATGATCAAGGAGGAACAATCCAGATAAAATTCAGTGACTACTGAAACAGTAAAAACCAGCAAATATTCACAATAAGAATCAGAGTTTCTTGCACTGATGTCCTAGTCTGGTAGGCCCTCAAATACACTGGACTCCGTACTTCTGTTATGTTGCCTCATGTCAGAAATTACATGCCACATTTTATATTACCTAACCTGTTGACAGCTTCATAATCATGAGAATATCAGGAGTGCTGAAATCAGATATTTAAATAGATGGATTAGGCAAAATTGATTAAATAAATAGTTGGAGTAGTAGATAGACATGGTGTTATAAAAATGAATTTAATATCATATTATCTCTTGAAGTTTCTAAGAATGTATTTCATTTTCTTTTCTGGATAATGGGTTATATAATGTTGTTTTGTGTGAAAATGAACATCCAATAGAGTACATTGTTGGTTTTGATTAACCCATTTCCATTGTATAGAAACTGCTTGTACCTTTCAGAAATATCCCTTGAGTCTTAGTTGGTATCTTACTTGTTAAGAAGAAATTCTTAACTTTTAGGATAAAATCATTCTTCAAGAGCTTCTCATATATATCTGTCATTATAGAACACACTAATTGTTAACAACATTAATTGGGTTCATTTCTCTTAAGATTTGCTTATTTGAAATTGACCTAGATTTTTTTGAGAGATCAGCATTAAGAATTTTTACCACAAGATATTTTGCAGATCTGGCATATTACACTGGTGATTTGAACTCAGAAACAGATGAGAACTTCTCATTATCATCATGAGAACAATGTTTAAAGGGAGGACATGAACTTCACTAGTTTTTTCCTGTGAAAGGGTGTCTGTAAGAACACAATAAACAACAATCCTTTCCTACAATAGAATTTTGTTACAAACCTTCACAGTTTAAGTGCATTATCAGGTGCTGCATAGTATGTGTCTTTAAAAGCTGAATGTCCTATTTTATGGAAAGAGTTTAGACTCCACTGTCAGAAGTACTGATGTAGTTTGGCCTTCTTTACAAACACATTCTTCCATGAAAATGTTTGGCACATACAAAAGATAAATCTCTCATTCCTTCCTTATCTTCTGTAATAAACAAGGAATGTCAGTCAATTTCTCTGTAATTTCTGCACACTGATATTTAATGTAACTATTTAAAAGAAATCTCTGTGCATATAGGCAAGATTTGCATGAAAAACTAGTAGGTTTAGCAAGATGAATCCAGATTTCCTGGGAGAAATGATGAATCCAGCAATACACAAATGAAAGCCCAGCCAAATTCTATGCTTCTGTGACCTGCTGCTGAGAAAATGGTACTCTTCAGAAAGGTATGATTAATTTTTACAGTCTGGAAGACTCTCTCTTTTCCAATTTTAATCTCAGAGAAATTTATGCATTGATTTTTAACAAACAAAAAAAAATTTAGAATGAGAATATGTGCCTCATTTCAGTCAGAAAACAACAATTATAAATTTAAAAAAAAAATCCTTCTATGAATTGAACACTGATTTATTAGGCAGTCTTCATTTGTCTTGATGCAATAAATTTAAGGTTCTCAACTTTCTCATGCACTTTTGTAGAGCTCACCTGGCCTCCCACCCATTATTCATTTCTTCAATGACTTACTGTTCAAAATCTCAGATCAAAATAAGTGATGTTGAAAAGATGATAACAACTTGACACTGAAATGTTTCCTCCTCTCTGCAAGTGAGTCATTTCTCCTTTCATTAAATCTCAGGTAGGTAAGAGTAATTCTTGAAACAGCTACAACTTTCTCTTTACATAACAATGAACAATTTAAAGCTTAAAATTTCAGGACTTGAAGGTTTTGATATAGAAATTTAGTACCTTGAGAAAAAGAATTTCCCAGATTCCCATGAGAACTAGCATGTCGTTCTGGAGTTGGCAAGGTTAAACATATTAGACTGAGAGGATGTCATAATTTAAAGACTCTAGAGTTGTTGTAGGTCTTTTTTTATGTTTTTATGATTTCTTGGGAGGTTTGTATATTCAAACATCATGTAAGAAATAATCTTGATAAATTTGCGCTTATTTTCTCTGAGTCTATTTACAACATAGCTGCCAAAGATAAAATACCTAACATTTTAATCTTCCATTCTTATAATTAATTATCTTTATTTTAACAAAAGAATTTTAAGAATAGAAATAGCAACATAGTTGGTCCTGATATTAATCTTTTAATAACAATCTGTACCATAGTATGGAAGAACTTGGAAAAAAAAGCATGTTCTGAATAGCTTTGGAAACAGAGAATGGAGGTTCTTTTCATCACCTCTGTACGATGCTTACTGAAACCAGGCGGTTACCTGATGGAGAGTATGTCTGAAACAACCTTGTGTTTTCAGAAGGAATTTGGATCCTTCTGCTGAATCTCATAAGAATATTAGCTGGCCTTGTAACCCTTCCTGATAAATCATAGTCTGCCTAATTGTTTGTCACCTTTTTCTCTCCCTGTCTCTTTTTTTTTTTTTTTTTTTTTTTTTCCCTTTCTTTTTCATTTGCTTAAGAAAAGGCTTTGGCCTTTTAAAAACCTCTAATGCACAGATTGCTGTCTTTGTAGTTTTCAGGCATCCCAGGCAAAGCCATTATCACTGTAAAGCCCAGTGGGAGTTAAAGAGAACAAGAGAGAGGAAATATGCAATGCTTTTTCCACAGTGAACCAGAGAAAATTTCAGATTTAATGCCTGATGATAATCACGATTTTTCCAATAGTAATAATTAAAAATTATGAAATTATGTAAATTATGTAAATGATGAAACAAAGAAAAATAAAGATGTAAGCAAGTTTTTCTGGTATAAATTCTTCTGAAATAAAAAATAATCATACTGTGCTGAAATATGTTCTGTTAGCAACTGTCAGCAGAGGATTATTTCAATACTTTCTATGTCATGGCATGCAACTGGAAGAGCACTTTGGCACTACTATGGTACCCAAAAGTTATAAGTTCAAGTATGGGGAAGTTAAATTCAGAAGCTTAAATTAGGTGGGAAGATTCACTACAGAATACATAGAGAGTGTTCAGTGCCTGGAATTTATGACAGCAGTGCTCTGAGCAGGTTGTGAGATGATTGGATTATAAGAATCCCTTAAGAAAATGATATGTCTAAGAAGTTTTTTTTTTTTCTCAGCCTTTGGCATCTCTCTGTGATTGTATACTTGTATAGGCTTCGTGGACATTGGCACTAACTTTTCTCTTTTCTTTGCAGACAACTAGACTGCTGTTTTTGTCTTCAGATGAAGCCAAGAAGGAAGTTCTGTCTTCCTCTTGCATACTAATGTAGTGTCTAGATTGCTGGCCCAAGAATGTGGCAGAGCTGAGTTCTAACTGGTCTTCAGTCTGAGGGGTTTCAAATGGCATCTTTAAGTTCTGTATGAAATTAAATTAAATTCAGGACTATGCTACACTTCTTGTCTCTTCTGTTTCAGTGAGCCACTATGTAAAGGATGTAAGATTCACAGTCAGAAGGAGTGTTAGCAAAAAGCAACATGAATGCTGTAACTGTTAGAGAACCTTGCATGAGTGGGGGGAATCCAGCCCTTGTTCTTACTCCTACAGAAGAATTTTGCATTAAAGAGTCATTGGCTCAAACACTGTCATTCTACATTAAGCATACTGCAAGCATAGCTACAGGACTAGAGAACAGACACAGAGAAACTTGTACATGAATCTTTCACAGCCTTATCTGGAAGTCAGCATCTGAACCACCTTGCTCAGCAGCATGATAGTCTCTGGATATGTTGCAGGAATACAGCTATCAGGACCTAAGCATGGTTTTAAAGTGAAATTAAAGTGACCAGTCTACCTAAATGTCTAGCCAGAGTTTTTGTGATAATGTTAAGTGTCGGAATTTGAGCAAAATTGAACTTTAGGAACCCATACCACACTGGGACTAAAATTCGAAACTGAGAATTTAGGAAATTTAAATCAAAGGATGCTTGTAGAAGTTAATGTCTGAATTTGCTACTTCAGTGAATGTCTAAGAAATATTAAGTGTATGTAATAATAGGTTACAGACTCACATCTAAATAATAACTGTACAATAGCTTAAATTTTGAATAGGAATTAAACTGGGAACTTTGGTGGTTGATATATGAAAAAATATTTCAGATCCTCTGAAATTGTCCCATTTTGGCCATGTAGATCTGCTAAAGAAAAATGAAAAGATGACATTTTGTACTATTTCACATTTTAAAACTAAAATTTGAACATATATTTGTGAGAAAAAAAACATGTTTATGGTTGAAGCTTGAAGAATTGTAACATGCATAGCACTATATATGTTCACACATGTTGCTATGCATACTCAAGGCACCTACAATTAATATCCTAGGTATTACCTATCCAGGTAATAAAAATTGGTTTTTTGTCTTGTTGAAACTGGGAAGGTGTCTGCATAAACAGATTTATGACTGGTATTATTCATAAATGAATTAAAACAGAAAAGCTACAGAAAACCAAATATGAAATTAAAGGAAAATGTCTTCTGAGAGGACAAAGAAATTAAAACAGCCATTGCAGGTGAGAGTCAGCCTCAAATTTCCTACTCAGTCTTGAATGTGCAGCCTGTCAAGAAGGGAGCTATTACTCCTGCCCACGTATTTCTATGATTAGTAGATTGAAAAAAACACCAAACCAAGCCACATTAAAAATAAATTAGATTTTTAATTTTAAACAGAAAATATTATATGCATTTTGAAATAATGTAAATTATAGAATATTTTCTTTTACATCCCTTCCTCCCTCTGCAGACTCCTTCAGATTTACTGCAGAGACCACAGATAGAACTAACTACATTAAGTGCATTAAAGTATTTATGAGTCACTGTAGTGAATGCTATATTGAGCATAAAGAAAGCAATCCATTAGAATGCATGTGGAACTTCTGTAATTGTGAGTGTAGAAAATATCCTGTAGGGTCTACAAAGCCCCTATGAAATTCTATAGCTGACCAAGAAAATGGTGTCTATGATCCTTTGGAAAAAAACCCTAATATAACAGTAAAAACTGCATACCTTTATACTCCAGGGATCAAACACATTTTAGCAAGTGCTGTATGATGCACAGTCTAATTTAATAGCTTGCCAAAGATAAACTTGTAAAAAAAAGCCAAAACTTTTATAAAAGTTAAATCACACTATCAAACAGATTCTCTGCCATCTGTCTTCCCTACGATGTGTTCAAAACACTCATCTCCAGGAATGTGGGCATGTGAAGAGTGAAGGAATTACTACACTTGGTGCTGCACTATTCATAAGCCAGTGATGTTGCTAGAGCAACACTGATTGTGCTCCTGTTTTTTCCTAATCAGTGCCTGCTGTCACCCTTATTTATATACTTTGAATGAAGGCTCAGCACCAAAGCACCCAAAATAGCTGGTCACCACCATTACAGATTAATAGAGCTAGAAATTCATGTCCTAAAAATATAGACTATTTCTTTCCAGTATGTCACTGCGACAAAGGCACCTACTAGGTTCATTTAGTGTGCAGCCACCCTCTAGCTATGCAGAATTGTGCTCATCTTTTCTTCATGGAAGGAAGTTTGGTAGCCCATCTGTCACTACAGAAATGTTAATTTCATATTAATGCATTTTCAAACAGATTAAATAATTTATCCATGTGTTCTGTATTCAGTCAATATGACAGATTATGAGGTTAAGACTGGGTGTTTGGGGGATCAGAAAGAGGAAATAATAACTCAGTTTTGTGTTTCTAAAACTACTTGAAACTCAGTCCAATTTAACAACATTTGAAAATTATTGCAATACAAACTGTTCAGAAGTGAAGGAGAAATTAATTGATAGCCTAACTGGAAACCTGTTTTTTGGTGAACACAGGCAACCTTTATACTATTGCATCTCTGTTGCTTGTTTCATCAGAAACTGGTCTAAACAACAGCTGAGAGTGTTCCCTGGAAGTTTCTCTTCTCAGTAGAGAAGAAGTTTTTTTGTTGCTGTTTTCTGAGGATATTGGTTTTGTTGCATATCCTTTTCTTCATATACTGCTTTTTAACTGGGTTTAAATGAGACAGCTCAAGCTATGATTCATCAACATTAATCAGAGTTGAATGCACTCAGGAGCTTGGTAGTGAAGTGAAGGGAGGCTCAAGATCTGAGATTGGAAGCAATTCTTGAAAGTTTTTGCATAATAGCAGATCAATCTCAGTGAAATTCTGAAGCCTTCAAAATGCATCAAATTCCCCAGCTAAGACTAGATTCAAGGCTAAAATATGGTTTTAGAAATGCCTGTTTCATTTAATGGGGGTAGGATAATGTTCTTTCCTAATACTTCATGACCCTTGGTGTTAAACAGGGTAGTGTGTAAACACAACTTGAAAAACAGGGGAAGGAGAGGCCTGAGAAACCACATGGCGGTCTCTATCACTGAACCGTGCAGGAATATATCTGCACGCACATGAGCTTCTTCATTTATGAGTAGGGACATGTGAAGTATGATTCCCATGTCAAGCCTTTTGGGAAACTGCAGAAATTAAAAGTGGCAAATACGACCTTTATATACAACAGCTGTTGAATTCAGAATAGATATAAGGAAGAAATTGCCCAGAGAGATGGTAGATGCCCCATCCTTGGAAACACTCAAGGCCAGGCTGGACGAGGTTCTGAGCGACCTGATCTAGCTGAAGATGTCCCTACTCATTGCAGAGCAGGTTGGACTAGATGACTTTTAAAGGTTCCTTCCAAAGCAAATCATTTTATAATTCTATGATTCTACAATTCTATGATTCTATGACTCTACAATTCTATGACTCTATGACTGTGTATAATATCTAATGTTCACATTTATTATAAATTTTGTTTTATAAGAATGTTTATTAATCACTAACAGCTGAATACTTTTGTAAATTTCTGTCCTTTTTCTTTTTCATTACCTTAATGATAGAAGTATTCAACATTGCAGAATCAAGCCGCAAACTAGCAGAAACTAAGAGCTGTCAACGATTGTCATTGTCAGTGTGTGACTAGGGAAACAAATATTACCTTGCCAATAAAACCACAGTTAGCTTTTGTCCTAAAATTTAAAATAAACATTCAGTCTCTTTGAAAGATTTTTTAATGTGGTGGGTAAAAAATACCAAACACTGTCATCACTAAATAAAAATTCAACTTGCTTTATTAGTGTAACAGATAATATTGCTTATCATGTTTCTCTGGCTTTCTTTGCTAATGAGCACTGAAACAATGTCAATCCAAATTTCACTGCATATGGGAGGAAAAAACCCTTTCTGACTTCTGTGTGGTATGAAGCCCTGAAAGTTCTGAAAATAAAATACTCTCTTTTTAGAGTGTGCTTGGTCTTTCCCTGTATAAACATGGTTGGAATTCTTTTTAAGTGTAGGTTTTCTTATCTGGATGCCATTTCTGACCAAAAAAAGGAAAAGGAAGGGAGGGAGGGAAGGAAGGAAGGAAGGAAGGAAGGAAGGAAGGAAGGAAGGAAGGAAGGAAGGAAGGAAGGAAGGAAGGAAGGAAGGAAGGAAGGAAGGAAGGAAGAAAGAAAGAAAGAAAGAAAGAAAGAAAGAAAGAAAGAAAGAAAGAAAGAAAGAAAGAAAGAAAGAAAGAAAGAAAGAAAGAAAGAAAGAAAGAAAGAAAGAAAGAAAGAAAGAAAGAAAGAAAGAAAGAAAGAAAGAAAGAAAGAAAGAAAAAATTATGAAGTTATATGGTTAAAAATATATTGAAGTTATATGGTTAAAAACTATGTCAGGAAATGCCAAAGTGAAGCCTTTATGAGCAATTTTCATTCTGGCTCTTTGTAGAAGTTCATTACAACAGTCATTAATTCAATGACCACATACTATTTCTCAAATAATACAATATAATTTAATGTAGTTTTATGTGACTTTAGATGCACATGCTTAACATCTTGGAATACATTTCCTGTTTTGTACATTTAGTCTGTTTTTTACTGTCATAATGAAACATGCATGTTCATCGACTGTGACTTTGATATAATAACAATATATAATTCTCTCTCTAAGGCTATGTCTGCTTTGTGATTCTAAGGTATAATTTAAGGAGCTACCTCTCTGGCTTTAATCTAACTAGTTTGGGCTATAATTGCCTTGAAGATACAGCAGAAGATTCAGTCCCTTGAGTAAATATAAAGGGATTCCTGGTAGGCTTTTACCTTCAGGTGTTGAAGTCCATGGTCTCACATTTGCTATTGTTATCTGAATTACCTAGAGTAAAGCTAACTCAGGCATAACACTGTGCTGCAATCACCAACTTCCCTAGCTGCTGTGCAGACAGACCAAAGATTTGAAATTTGACAACCTGGGCACAGATACGTACAGTATGAAACACATTGGAAAGACTACTATTTAATACAGAACTGGGGTTTGTCCACACAGATCTAAAAAAAATAGAGCAGAGATTTGAGTCAACAATCATAACTGATACCGAACCATAAAACTGTCTTACTGCACTTAGGTATACTTGGGATCATGCATTAATTAACTACAAAGCTTCTCAGCTCAGGCTGGAAAACCCTGAAGATTCAGAGAATGAATCCAGATTGTGAGGATCTGAAAGAGGAAAGGGGAAAGAAAGACCTGAGGCCAGGGCTGAGGAAGGGACGGGGCTGAGAATGAACAAAGGAGCTGAGGCAATCAGTGTTGCAGAAACTGGGGAAAAGCCAGGTTTGTGAATTTGAGAAAGGACAAAGTTAAGCAAAAAGTAACAGTAAGGACCAATGACAGAGTTAGAGCAGGGCATAAATTGCAAAGAGGAGCAAAAGAAGCCTTCAAAATATTTACCTTCATCTAGCAGAACTGAAATAGGTGGTACTTAATATTCAGTAAATAGATTTTCTATGAAAGTCTTGAAAAGGGATCATTAAAGCTGAAATGAACCTGAAAGAAACCCCCCATAGGTTAAGGTAATAGATAGCCAGCTAGTCTGGAGAAAAATTATGAAAAATCATCCAAGAAATCTATTTCTAG
Organism: Strix uralensis; assembly: GCF_047716275.1. Classification (NCBI taxonomy): domain Eukaryota; kingdom Metazoa; phylum Chordata; class Aves; order Strigiformes; family Strigidae; genus Strix; species Strix uralensis. The sequence goes on along the minus strand of NC_133972.1, from coordinate 141,757,273 downwards.
CTATTTTAGGCAGTTTGTAGGTGTTCGTCATCAACACATAATTCTTTTCCTTTGGAGTATTTAAGATTCTTCATAGTTCTGCCCAGGTTGGACATTATAGGTTCTATTTGCCTTTTCTAGATGAGCTTGCAAGCCCTGGTTGATTTCATGCAGACTTTGAATGATGTACATTTGACTATTTTCCTTCACCATAAAATTCAGGTACAACAGAGAAGGACATTTGTTGGCAGTTTTTGAATACTCACAATATAGCTTCAGCATTAGGTTAACGCTTTTCATCCATCTGTTGTTTTGCACATGATCTGATAGCTTTGACTTAATTAGGTAAAATTGTTCCATTAAAAATTGAGAGCTAAACTGAGTACCTAGTCCAACATTATCAGAATTTGTAGACCATATGAATAGAAACTATGAAGAGCTGAGCACCTTAGTATGGAGGAGAAGAATAGAGAAGAATAGAAGTGTTATGCTTTGGTTAAGCTGAGGGTGATGATAAAAACAGTGCCCTGTTTCTTGGAATGCCAAAGAGGTAGTCTGTATTAGTGTGTGTATAGTAAATCTAACAGACTTACTACGCAGAATTTTATTGCATACAGAAACTCATGAGGATTTCCATGTTATCATAGCATAATGAGCTATGTGAGTGATCTCATGATCTCTTAAGTAATATTGAACACATAGTGTCCTGTCAAACAGAATCATGTCTTATTTGGACTGTTGAAGGTATACTTCCCTTCAGGGAAATATAGTTTGTTTCTTGGCCACAGTAGGTTGTTAAGATTCTACAATTTAACAGGACTGGGTTTTGTTGTTTAGTTGGGGTTGAGGTTTTTTGGGGGGAGAAGGGGAGAGATGGATTCAGTGTGAGATTTTAATGGACAAAATGTTCAAAACCTGATTCAGTCTCATTGATCAAAAGCAAGCTCTTTGAAAAAGAGCTGCAGGGTTTGGGGAAAAATGGTGGATAGCTCCTTTTTTCTGTAACATATCTGTTTTACCATTTCACCATCCAGTGACATGTTAAAGTAGAAACAGGAAAATAATTCGTGTAAATCAGAAGGGCTAAACCTCACTAGGCATAGGTTTGTCAGTTGGCATAGTTTTTCTACTTGAAATAGAATAGTTTCCAGAATGAACAGGAGCCTGAGGTCAACCCATCCACGGCTATAAAATCTTGAGGGTGGGTTTAAGCTAGAGAGCAATGTTACATTTTGTGTCAAAACATATCCCCCATACTTACAGAAGTTCACAAGAAAATCACAAGACCATGTAATTTACCAAGAAGTACAAATGGAATATGGCACCTTTGAAAGGTATTGAATGGATGGTTTTAGTGATCCTAGTGAGAAGACCAGAGGAAGTTGCTGCATGTTATCTTCTGCGGAAGCATGACCACATGCTTGGCCGCATTTCTTGGCCATGCAGGCATAAGGCCATAGGAAATGGAAAACCCTGCTACTTTCCTGAGTATTTTTCTGAGAATGTCTTGCACTCATTTGCACAGATTTGGCCTGAGCAACGGGACATAGAAGACAAACCCAGTGGACCACGGTATAGTTAGTTACCAGAGAAATATCCTTCTGATGTGAGAAATGTCTTTCATCCAGGAAAGCATTTGTAAGAATACAGGAGGTCTACAGCAGCTATTAATAGTAACTCCCACTGCATTAGGACTTCTTTGACCTCTTCACTCAATTTTTGACAGAATGTTAGAGCCTCATGACTGGATTTTTCTCCTGTATTTGACTAAATAACAGAATACAATTTCCACTAATGAATGATACCACCATTGCATTTACTAATTTGCCTGAGTTGGTCAATAGGCAAATCCACCTTGTGCCATAGGAACTGAGAACTTTTGAGGGACAAGAGCAAGCATGTCCTAAAATTCCTGCTGTTAAGAGAGAAAACTTTTCCCTGCTCCCCACCATCTGATCCTGCTCATCTCCCAACTATTGGTTTACCCTATCCTGTGCTGGAGACAGGAGGCAGGAATCAATACCTTGCAAAGAATTTTCCTCAAATGACAACTAAAAAAGGTGAACCTATTATTACTTGTGAAAATTATAGTTTATGGGTTTGGGGGGGGACTGGGTTTTTACAGTCCTACTTCATAATAGAAAATTTCCAGAAAAAATCTGCATAGAAGAATGTGAATAGAGAAGGCCTGACTTAGTGGGGACCCCCAGGAAGGGTGGGGATTTATCATTTTCGGCTCCTTTTGTCAGGACGAAAAGCTCAAGAGCTCAGTGTTCTGTGACTTGTGACTTCTGAAAATTATTAATAATATGTTTAAAGTTTATGGCTTTGAATTGGATGATCAAACACCATCTGGCAAAGATCCAGCTACTCTCTTTTGCAATTCACTTGATTGTTGAGAGGGACCCTGCTGAGGCAATGAGATGTAACATCTGAACAAACTTCAGAGCAGCATGCCTTGTTTGCAGTTTACAGGATTTGGGAGACCTGAAGAATCTCCATCTTAGACTAACTTCTCTTTGACATGATAGAGGAAAGTTTGCTGTGGTACAGAATTCTCGCACCATTTATAAAGTTAGCAAAAACCGCTCCCAACCCAAACAACAAAAGAAGAATATTTGTCCAGTTAATAATTATTCCTAGATTTTGTAGGTTTAAAATGAGAAAAATACCTTAGATTAAAAATGCCAATCCAACAGTCAGAGTTCAAAAAAGTGATAAGCATGGTAAAGCAGGAACTAGAATGGACATTCTGATCTCTTAGATTAGAATGCTTCTATAGATATTCAAGCTACTACCTTTTCCAATACCAATAAATAACATTGCAATAATTCAAACAGTAGATGAATATTAGATGTACAGGTGGAGGGTATTTTCTTTGGGGTTGTTTTTTCAGAGGATGGGGCATGTTTACATGTGTTTTGACTAGGAATTTTATAATAGACAAAGATAGCTACATTATCTGTGTAAAATACATATATCTTAACATCAAAAAGGATGTTAAATCACAAAGCCAAATCCTTCAAGTCAGGGTTCTTTTTAGTTTTCAAATGCTTCACTTCATCTTCATTGCAAAGTGACTGACCAGCACTCATAATGCAAGTAGGAACAAATTACTGAACAGTGAAGAAACCTGATGAGCCACACACCTTCCTTGACCACCTCTTCTGGAAGTGTGTCTCTGCTTTCACAATAAAGAAATCTTGGCAAGGAAATCTGCATATGGAGTGAACATCATAGTTCATGAAAGCCATTTCCTTATAATTTTCAAAGACTAATACACGTGTTTACAGGCTTCTCTCCAAGATGCCTTTGCTCATGTCATGCTCACGGATGTTCTAAGGAGCATTCCCAATTGCTCCCCTGCGGTGTGGTCTCCCTGGCTTGACTTGGAATAAGACATGGATTTTGCTGTGCTCTAGGGTCTGTAGTTCAAACACTCTCCTATAGTTTGCTAGGCTCCTATAGTTTGCTAGGGGATAGTTTGGGGGGAGACAACTCCATCTATAAAATACAGTACTTGTTCTCTCTTGAGTCATGTGCTTTGGAGAGACACTAGGAGAGGATACCCCTCTAAATACAAATCAGTGACACAAAAGTAAAATAGTCTGTATTAGCACTGTAACTAGAATTCACAGAGAATATGAAATAAAACTTTCAATGTAGTGAAAATTACTAAAATTATTACCAAAATGAGATGAAACAATGAGGTTTGTTGTGCTCTGCATGTTTGTGGCTTCAAAAGAAAAAAAGATGAAGCTCCCTGAAGCAGGATTTTCTGAGGTACTTACCACTGTGGTAGCTAAGCAACATTACATTTAGTAACATAATAAAATTAACTAAAACATTCATTCTTTCAAGTACTAGCTAGTTCCCTGTTATCCAGGATATGACAATTATGTAAGAGAGCCTGAAAGGAATTCTATCATCACTGTTGTTCCAGCATTTAATTCCTGTCCTTCACCCTCAATTAAATCAATGAGAGTTAGACACCTGGGTGTTTTTGAAAATCTCATTAGGTGTGTCTCTGTATCTTCAGGTCGTGAGATACTTTAAAAATCTGGTTTATGGGCCATACGGCCACCTGAGAGCAGCACATTAAAAACAGATATGTGACTTTAATTGCTATTCTGCATTTTGACATATCTTGGAGTAACAAATTGTTAATTTGCAGCTCATCATGAATACAAACTAATCTATGTATTTTAAGCAAAAAATATGTGCTACTCTCTAAGACCCTGCTCCCCTGTCTCCTGACACCCTGCCCCCTGACCAATATCAGCTGCATAGGCAGACTGCTGACATCCTGCCCTTGACCATTTTTGGCAGCATAGGCAGGTTACCAGCTGCGTTATTCACATGAGGTGTGATTCTCTCAACTCGCACTACCTTCAGTGGAGCCAAGGGTGGCACGACTCTTACCCGCATTCAAAAGGCATTTGAATGATTGGCTGTTGTGGCCAGATGATCTGGACTCCGAGTGTCCTTGGTAACCCACCGGAGCCAAGACATCGTTTATGATCCTGTGTTTTCTGTCAGGGGCTGAGAGAGTTGCCTTATGGTCCTGTTGTTGCTCACTTTTCCTACTATCTCAAAAAACCTTTGTTTTATAATTTGTGGTCAGACTCCATTACTGCTCAAACCACAGACCCTTAGATCTTCCGTTCTGATTATATTTCAGATACTTTGGTTGAAGAAATAATTTGTTACAATTTTTCTGAAATCAGTGCAGTTTTATAGTTTATTATTGTGGGGAACTCCCCTTGCAGAATTTCAGGTGGGTTTGTATATTATACTTGAAATATAGTACAAGGAGGTTTTGTTTAGTGAGGATGAATTTACCTTCTTCCATTCATCAACTGGATAAAAATTGAAGATGTTGCACAAAATTTATAATAAGGATACATTTTTGAAGCTATATATAGTTTTCAAATATTTGCATATAATCAGCTTTAAAATGTGTTCATTTTTTTACTATCACAGGGTTTCATCCCACCTGAGATGCACTGTAATGAAATCCTTTGCTGGATAAGTAATTATGAATTCTAGGAGGAGTCATTCACTTAGCCTTGGGTTTTGCTCTTTGCGATAGCCTAACCAACAGTGAGAATATTTATTTCATAGTATGGAATGATAGCTGAAAAAAGTTCTTCTAAATCCACCACCTGCTTTTTAATTTGCCTTTATGTAGATAAAATATTTTTCTATAAGGAGATGTCACGCTTCTTTTTGATAATGTATTTTATTAAATGCAAACCAGTGACATTAAAGGTCTGGCTTAAACCAACAAAAGCAATGAAATTTACCACTTTGTTGTTAACTTACTCCATATGCCTAGTTAATGCAGCACATAATAAGAAAGTTGGCAACTGCTCTAAAACCATTGTATTACCATTAAAACCAATGAAATGGGTTAAAAAGATATATTGAAATGTTGAAGCATTCCCTTCATTTTTGTCTACTTAAGCCAGTCTCATAATTTATTGTTTTGTTTTGTTTTGTTTTTCACCTTCTTATATACTTACCGGTTTCTATCACAATATGCAAAAAATGACGAATCTTGTATTTATCATGCCTTTTTTAAGCTCAAAGTCAAACTCGGTAGATTAAATCTGATTGAAAAAATATAGTGCAGAATTTCAACATGAACATGAAACAAAACAAATCTACCCTTATACCTTTTCCTATTTACCATCTTAAGCCCTCTCTTCATATTTTAATTTAGTTTCTTAAGATTTTCCAAACACCATTGGGTTTTTAGATTAACTTTCTATGATTCTTTCCCATTAAAAGCTCTATAGAGGGTTTTTTTTTCAGCTTGACATGTTTTCTGCCACACTTTATACCCTATTTCATGCCCTATTTTTTTCCATCTTGTTACCTAATACCTTTAATCTTACCTTTCTTCACTCATTTTTATTATTTCTTTTTCAGCTTAAATACCATTCTTCATCTTCTAATAAAGTCCCTTATTACTCTGTACAGTTCATTTCTTAGTCATTAGAGGCAGACTTTAAATCAGAACACTTTTACCAGCTAAGAATTAGGCATCTCGTTACTTATTTTAATGGTGTCTCCAATGGGTGAGATACAGACAACTTGAGGGTGATTTATTCCACCTTTACTGGGTGGATTGTGAAGACTCTCTTCTCCATTGCCTGCTGAGTGAACCTACCTAATTAGATGGCTGGTTTTCAGAAGGCTGAAGGGGAATAATATCTTCCTAACTTGTCAAAGGTAACATTGAAATTCAAACCTATTTTCCTATAGATGTTTCTGGTAGGATTGAGACCATGTGCAGCAAGTCCAAGGTCCTTGGTATCTGTGTTAAGAATGCCTCTTACTACGTGTAACAAGTAACATCAATACACAGAAAACCTCTTTCAGAAGTGTAGGTTAAATATTTTTTTCAAATCATGCTTCTGTCCAGGTTACCATATTTTGGTGTGCTTTGGTCTGGCTATTAGTTTTAAACAACAACAAAAATCCCCAATCCCCCCATCCCCTGAATGAGAAAAAAAGCCTTTCTGTAATTCTTGTCAATGTAAGTGATTTCTCTCATGAAAAATAGTAACTTGATTCCAGAGCTACTTCTTGTGATAAAGATCTAGGATAAGAATAATGAAAAATCATGACAAATTAACAATTAAAACATTCTTGTTGCCAAATTTTTACTTAAAGTTTAAAGATAAAATTGAAGAGCAGTTTGTGTACAAAGAATGCTGATACTTAGTGGACTTCGTACATGTGCATGGTTGCAACATGCTTCTTCGGGCATTTTAATGTGAACATTTACAAGGCGAGGGGGATTGTGTATTGGAGGGTTTGGTTGGTTGTTTTTTGGTAGCAAGAATAGTATTTTTCTTCTTTGCATATTCAAAGATGAAAAATAGAGAAATGTTTCTTGAAGTCCCTATTCAATGCTTTCATATTAGATCTTTGAGAGGGACAGTTGGGTAAGTAATGAAAGAAAATGTCACTTTGTACATGACATAATTTTAAAATCAGTAGCATTTTAAATTTTACTTTTTTAAAAAGAGTTTTTTTCTGATAATGATATATTGTTCTAAAATTTCATCTTCTTTTGTAATAAGTATTACCTTCTTTTATAATAGATATTATATTCTTTCATGAACTCAACAACAACTAATTTTTAGGTGTGAATTCTTGTTTTTAAGACTATTCCTAGTGAAAATAATCCAGTTTATTTTTAAAAGCTGATTTACATTTTCAAGATTTCCTTACATTATATTATTTTCCTTGATTGCAATTTTACAGCTTCTTAATGATCTCTGCAGACAGATCTTAATCTTTTCGTAAATGAAAAATAAAAGTAATGTTTTCCAAAATTTATGGGCAAATTAATGGTCCTTTCATCACTTACTTAAAAGATGTTTTAACATGGGAGAAATGTTTTATAATTACATAATATACACTGCATAATATTTTTTGCAGGTATTTAGGTATTTAGGTATGATCTACATACTGTTTACAAAAGCAGCACTCAGCACTACATCAGTATTTAGGTAATATTAGGTTATATGTTTAACTATATACCAGTAAAAACATTTTGGAAAAAAAATGATAGGAGATCAGATTGTCTTGCAGTTAGGGTAGAGAACATAAAGGCAGTAGGTCAGAGTTATTTTCGTATAGTTGTGACATGCATAGCCCTCTCTTAACCTCAGTAGTATAAAACAGTAAGGACAAGATTCACTTGCCTGATCAGGCAAGTTCAAGATGCATTGCAGAAGGGCATAGCCTTCTGCAGGTCCTATGTCTCATGTGAAAGCTCCATGCACATGTCTTGGAGACCTTTTGGTGTTGCTAATGGCACTAGGAGCTTGTGTTTGGGCAACTGAATTACCATTAAAAGTGGCATTCAGTTCCATATCATGCCTGCACATAAGTGCCTCTGTATGGGTCAAGAATCAATGCTTTTGTTATGGTTAATGGTGATCTAGTCAACCAGTCAATGGATTAGAAAACTCCACAGCTGACTGTTCAGTAAATGTCTATGTTACAACTAGGTGAACTATGCTTTCAGTACCTTTGACAATCCATTGATTTTAATGGGAGCTTAGACACCAGCTAATGGTCACTATCCTCTGTGCTGTGTTGCAGGTAATATGATGTAGATACTAGGGACTTGATTTGGAATCATAAACATGCGTATCCTGTGCAGTCTGAGAAGCCCTAGGATATGTGAGATATCTGCATAGGAATGATGGATATCATATGGGAACTGTGGGAGATCCGTGTCTTTCTGGAATAACAGCTGGAAAGCAGGCAGGATACAGGGCTCTCTAAAAATACACAAAATAATGAAAACTACAAAAAAGGAGTCACACTGTCTCTTGCTCAGTGAGTCCCAGAGCCATCCATTGCTGGACACTGGGAGAGCTTTGGGAAAAATTATCATCTTATGCTTTCTCTTTTCTTTATATTCTTTCCTCAAGCATCCACTGTTCACTTAAGCTAGGATAGTGGGTTAGACAACCTTTGGTCTTTGCCACCACAACCACTGTATGTTCTTATAACAGATTGACTACAAACTGTTTAATAAAAGACATAAATGTTTATTTCTCAATGATTTTGACTTTTAAACAACAAAAAATTTATATCAAAATTCCCCCCAAACCCCCCAAATTTAGGCAGTAATTGCAGTTAATTTCTTCCAAATCTTGTATGTGATAAAGATATAATAAAAGTCTTAGAGTGATTCCTAGAGTTTGTCATTAGGCTAGACATGGAAATATTTTTTAGAAAGTGACAAGAGGAATACGTTTAGGTTACATACTTTCAAAAAACCCAGGCAAACCTTTTCAGATAAAATCTTCAGGTAAAAAATAGAATATTCACCACTGTGAAATCATATGAAATATTTTAGCACTGACAAGTTGTGCTGGATTTTGATACTGAGGTTTCTTTGGAAAAAACATTCCCACTGGGGAAACTTCTGGTAATACTTTACTAACGTTCTTCGAGTTATTGCATCGTGGCATAAGCTTGAAACAGTTTCTGTCTGAATGCCACTCCTTGAATCAATGAAAAGGTGTCATAATCATGTTTACAGAATGTACTCTTGTCCGTGGTATCAAGCATATGGTTGGATAAATATTATACCTGCCACATGGAGGCTGGATACCACAGGAAATAGAACTCATTAGCCATATCTCCACTTGTGATTGCATTTTGTATGCACATAAGTTCTGCATATTACTGTGGTTATAACTAAAATTAGGACACTTAGAGTTTGTACTTAGTTAGTCTACAATGTCCTCCAAGAAAGTTTCCTCCTTACAGCTGAGCCAGTAAGAGTTCTAATAAGTTTGTCTCAGCTGGAAATTGCTCTTTGAAATAAATCATGGTCATTTCATGCTTTGATGCACTGTAGTGAAATGTGTTTAAAAACACTTCTACAAAGCAAATTCTTCTTATAATCAACATAACAACTTTTTGCTCTAATAACTAAGAAAAAAAATGTAAACAATTGCACACAGTCATATAAATAAGAGTTTCCAAAAGACTCCTTATATAGCAGTAGTCTCTTGAGCTCTACTTTGTGCATGCTGAAGGGCTACAGATTTTTGTTGTGTGTTTGAATGTTGCTTTGGCTATGTAGGCAGCCAAGGGAATGACATAATTGTTCAGTTATATGCCCTCAATAATCTTAAAATCAGGGATGTTTCAAAGAAAATGTTAATCCCAGTGACATTCAGATATTTTTTACCTTTTTCTGTTTTCCTTGGCAGTAGATTCACCAAAAGATAGCAAGTTAGATTATTCATAGTTTTATTATTGCTATTCTAGAAATACTTACTGTATTAGAAAAGATTGACAAATATATTTGCAAAACTGTTTGTATCAAGGAATAATTCCAACGAAATGTGAAGAAAAAAAAATCTAGTGTAGAAGTAATTATCTGTATTTTCGCAAAGGTAAATGTGACCTCTGGCTCAAATTAGACAGGCATTGCAAGGTATCTTGAGTTATCTTCCTACACATCCTTATAGTCCTGACAGACTTCCACTCCCATTTTGACACATTGGTTTTAATTTAGGTGACAAAGGAAGTCTTTACCCACTTCTTGTCTGCTGAAAAGGGATAACTGTAAGAGAAAGAGGGGAAACAATGAAATACAACAGAACATAGGATGGATAGATAGATAGATAGATAGATAGATAGATAGATAGATAGATAGATAGATAGATAGTGTCCTGGTTTTGACCAGGATGGAGTTAATTTTCATTGGAGTATTTCATACCATGTGATGTCATACCCAGGGATTTAGGTAGGCAGGCTCTCTCTCTCTCTCTCGCTCTCGTGGCTTTTCGCTTGGGGGCTCACACACACACGCCGTCTGCTTGTCGGGTCTTGTTGTTGCTGTGGGGGGGCAGTCACCACACTCAGTAAGCCACTGCTGCATTTTACCTGCTTTCTTTTTGGACTCACTATTGTTACTGTTGTTCTCTTGTTATATTTGGTAAATTCTTTCTTTTTATTCAACCTACGAATTCTCTTCTTTTTGTCCCTCCCTTATTTCACCAGAGGGGGGGGGGGAGGTGAACAGCCAGCCAAGTGGCATCTCGCTGCTGGCTGAGTTCAAACCTCCACAGATAGATAGATAGATAGATAGATTAGATAGATAGATAGATAGATAGATAGATAGATAGATAGATAGATAGATAGATAGATAGATAGATAGATGAACCAGTCAAAATGTCTGATTTTCTCAATCTCTCAGTAGTACGCTGCTGCTTCCATTGTTGCATCAAAGAGAACTTTCTTAATGATTTGGTAGTTTACAGCAGAAGCAGATTAATTTCAAATTACGTATTTCCTTTAGATTATTTTAAATCATAGATATGTTATTCTCCACAACAGCTTAATTACAATATGTGCAATATATACATTCAATTTCCATTGTAAGTGTAGGCATATTCTAGAATTAAGTGAAACTTGTTTGATCCAACTTTCTTTGATGAATTAAAGACAGCAGAAAATATCATCCCTTTAGTAAGTGTCGTTGTTATACTAATGTATTCAAATTTGTGGAATATGAAATAATTGGGGAAAAATGTGCTTCTAGTTTGACGGAGCAGCCCAGGAAAAAAAGTCAATGTTGCAGTGGTTGAATGGAGAATTACTGAAACATAAATGTGAACTCACAGAATAGTCAACATTGGAAAGAACCTCTGGAGGTCATGATATTCAATGCTCCTGCTCAAGCAGGGCCACCTAGAACACATTGTCAAAGACCATGTCCAGATAGCTTTTGAATATCTCCAAGGATGGAGACTCTGCAACCTCTCTGAGCAACCTGTGCCAGTGCTCAGTCACCCTCATGGTAAAAAAGTGTTTCCTGATCTTCAGATAGAGCTTCCTGTCTTTACATTTTTGCCCATTGTCTCTGGTCCTGTCACTGGGCACTACTGAAAAGAGCCTGGCTCTGACATCTTTACACCCTCCCTACAGGTATTTATACACATTGATGACATCCCTCCTGAGCTTTCTCTTCTCCAGGCTGAACAGTCCCAGCTCTCTCAACCTTTCCTCTGAGAGATGTTCCAGTCCCTTCACCATCTTTGTGGTCCTTTGTTGGTCTCCCTGCAGTATGTCCATGTCTCTCTTGAACTGAGGAGCGCAGAAATGGACCCAGCACTCCAGGTGTGGCCTCAGCAGTGCTGAGTAGAGGGGAAAGATCACCTGATTTGACCTGCTGACAACACTAGGAAGTAATTAAGAAAGAAACGGGAAGGAAAAGATAGAAATAAGGAAAAATACAGAGGTAGGTGTTATTTTTTGTTTCTTTGGCCATGGGAGGACATATGTTCAGCCATGTGTTTATGACTAAGGTACAACTAATATGGAAATTAAACAAATTAATACAATCAATCTCATAGTAACGTAAATGTTGAGTATTATTTAATAATTTAATAAATTACTTCTATTACAAACAATAACCATGCATTCAACAGTATCCATCTATACTTTATAGAAGTATATGCTTCCAAAGCACTTTATGGAAGCTGTCATTTAAGTGGAGAAACTTATGCACAATGATGTAATATGATTTGCCAACAGTCCCAAAGTAAGACAGTAGCAGGCTGAAAATAGAACTCAGGTCTCTATGGTCCCATCTGATATTCTCTCTGTAGGAATACATTTTGCATTGGACATTGGTTAGAAAAATTCCATATTTCATTTCAATTATAAACTAAATATAGCAGAATTTATATTAACTGGATCTCTTGTATTTTCCAGCTTGCTGACTGCATTAATCTAAAAATATGTATATACTCTTTTTTTTTTCAGATAAAGATATAGCATATTAAGGATTAAATTACAATATAGTTTACTTCTATTTCCATTTATTTGATTTAAGCATACATTTTTAAAGAAAAACTAAACCACAACACTTAAAACCCCAACAACTAAGCTTCTTTTCATTAATTGCATTTTAATGCTAATGGTACAATTCTGCTTTCAAAGATAAATCACAGTAACTTCCCTTAGGTAAGAAAGTTCAATCTCAATTTATGAATTGTAACTTTGAAGAGAATTTAGTTCCAGTGTGTTGCAACTGATTTTCAGGTCCCTGCAAATTAAACTCTTCTGTAATTTTGCTTAAAGCTTTTAGATTACATTATATATGACCTTGTGATGACAAATAAAGCAATAAAGTGGGGCTACAAAAAGCTGCAAACAGAAAAAACACTTTTATTATTGTACCCCAGTCCCTGCATTCCAGAGCTTTTACATCACCGGTCTGGTATCCATGTTGCCAGCATCACTGTCATGTCAAGATAAGACTCTAGAATGGAGGTGAATACTAATTTACCAATTCACAGTTTAGGTTTTACAGTTCCATAAGTGGACTGTAATTAGAGAGGAGCATCTTGTACTTTTTGAAAAGTGTTTCTGAAACATGGACATTGGGTATTCTTAAATCCTGGAAACAATTTTCATGAAGAGCATATCTCTGTTTAAGAGAACATAATTTTTCTGTCATCAAATAAACATTGTTGCAATTCGAGTATCCTAATGAGCAAAGTAATGATGAAAGGAATCTTTTAGACAACTGGTGACATAGCTATATAACGTAGATAATTTTTGTTATGTTTTGTCAAAGAATCTTAAATTTTTCCCTATCTTAACTTCTACAAATACAAATGATGGATCTCTTTCCATATTCTCTGCAATGACATTTGCAGTAAATTTAATTTATAATATTGTACCAAGTATCCACTGCTGCACTGTCATTGAGATTATTGAAATGATAGTTCTGCTAGATAATCTATCAATCCAAACTGCAGGACTTGGACCAATCTCGTCTATATTAAAATTACCTTCCCTGTAAGAAAGACATAATTCTTCTCCTTTCTTTCACAACTTTGCCTTCTGTTTTGAGTTTTATGAATAATTGCTTTCTACTGATCAAAACCAAATTCTAATATACTGCACACATGGTCATTGATCACTATAAGCACTAATGTATAAATAAAAATATGTTTATGTTTCAAACTAAAACTGACATCTTTATAATAAGACCTCATACACACAAGCTAGTACATTACTATACCATACCCAGAGAGGCTGATTGCTCAGTTTCTGTGAGAGTTTTTCCGTCTGAAATATGGATCCTATACTAATGAAATATAGAAATAATAGTATACATTTTCTGTGTAAAAAAAAATCTCTATGTATGTATTTGATTGTTAAATTAACTGAACTCTAGGATTCTCCATTAATTAAGATAGTATTGCAGGTATATATTTAAACCAATGTACATTTACAAATTTGGCTTGGTATACCACCATAAACCTCTTTTTTAATTCTGTTTTAGATGAGAAGTTGTTTGATATCCCCTTCCCAGTCTCTAGTGGATAATTACCCATGCCACATGATCACCATACAATTTGTGTACAATTGCTCGTCTGTTATTGATAAAGGCCATGAATAAATATATGGCAAGTCAGAAACGTGATGCATTAGAAATTCTTTCAGGCCTACCAGCACTTGATATACTGAAGTAAATATGATGAAAGGGAAAGGGAAAGGGAAAGGGAAAGGGAAAGGGAAAGGGAAAGGGAGAGGGAGAGGGAGAGGGAGAGGGAGAGGGAGAGGGAGAGGGAGAGGGAGAGGGAGAGGGAGAGGGAGAGGGAGAGGGAGAGGGAGAGGGAGAGGGAGAGGGAGAGGGAGAGGGAGAGGGAGAGGGAGAGGGAAAGAGAAAGGGAGAGGGAAAGTGAAAGAGAGAGAGAGGGAGAAATGAAAGGGAAAGGGAGAGGGAAAGAGAAAGGGAGAGGGAAAGAGAAAGGGAGAGGGAAAGGGAGAAGGAAAGGGAGAGGGAGAGGGACAGGGAGAGAGAAGGGGAGGGAGAAGGGGAAGGGGAAGAGGAAGGGGAAGGGGAAGGGGAAGGGGAAGGGGAAGGGGAAGGGGAAGGGGAAGGGGAAGGAAGGAAAACTAAGTGCAGTTTTTAAAAATTAGCTGGGCATGATTTTTTATTTCTCATACACCGTGTAATCTAAAAAAAAAAAGAATTTATCTTTGTTGATTGTAAGAATGACCACTAAGTTGCTAGTTCTATAAAAAACAAACCATAGTAAACGTTGAACATTTTGTATTTCTTTAAACAAGCAATTTTAGTCCAGCCATTAGCCAAGGATAAGGTCTTATTCCCCAAGCTAGGGTGCTGTATAGTGTGTTTCTAAGGTTAGACTACCTTCACTGAATTCTGAGTACTACAAGTGTTGTAAGCATGGGTTCAAAAGTGTCCCCCCAGGGAGAGCAAAATAGAATAAGAAAGAAAAATTAAACAAAAATAAAGGCAAAAAGTCTGATGCAGATTCAAAATAATTTCTACATAAAAAAAAAAAAGCTTAAAAAGACATTTTATTAGAAATAGTAACTTGAAATGTGGATAGATCTTTGCGATCTTAACAGTTAAACCTCTAGCTTGTTACACTAATGACTCTCTGAGAGGAAAAAGCTGAGTTTAAGTTAAATACTTATTACTTCAGTGTTTTTTAAAGAATTTGTATGCTTGCATCCATTTCAAGGTATGGATCTATCCCACTAACCCCACTATCCCCTTTATATTTATTTTGCTATCCAAAAGTTGTCTGGAATGTGTGCTGTAAATGTTTCTTAGGGTAGAAATATATATTTTACTAAGTAGCTAGTAGGATTTCACCTTACATTTCAGAAATAAATTCAGCGGGTTCTAACTATGCAAGCTATGGTCTGCGTAATAAAGGAAAGACAGACTCCCAGAGTCTTTTCTTCCACATCCCTGCCATGTTTGGACCCATGGACATCCATGCACAATTCTCTCTTCCTCTCTCTCTTTCTTCCCCTGCCTATCTCTCCTCACTTTCCACAAAGAAGCGAGGAAACTCATAGAAGTCAATAATAATCTTCCTATTGACATCTTAGTGGTTTGGATCTGACCTTGACAATGGTATAAGAATAATATTTTTTCTTCCTTCGGTTATTGTCTGCTTTCTTCTTATTGGACTTTGCATGTTTCCTATTAAGCAGGAGGGGATGTTTCCCAATTGTGATCTTACATGTTAGATTATGAGAGGTAGGAAAATGGATCTCTAAAATTTAATTCTAACTTCTCACTCAGAAGGATGTTTGGTTCCTTCCTCTATCCATAAATAGATAGAACTTGTGGTCACTTTGGTAAATACTGCACTTCATTATTGCAATAGGAAAGTCATTACCATCAAGTAATATTGTAAAAGGGAATTATGAAAACAGAGAATCAGAAAATATAATTTCTCTCATGCTCTTTGTCTAATTATTTGTCCATTTTCTGTTTTTTTTTTTTCCCTTCTAACCCTTCTTCCATTTTTTAAACCTCACTAATCAATGTATTTTTTCTTTCTTTTAAGTGTCTCCAAGAAAAATGAAGTTCATGATTCATGTCACTTAAAAAATGCGTTTTCCCAGTGTTACTGTTGAGAGAAGAAAGTTTTGTCTTTAACCTGCTATCCAAAATAAGGTATGTGATGACAAACAGAAGAATCACTCTAAACTGAAGAAAGAAGTAGAAATTTGCAGATGACCATGTTGTCTGACTGGTAGCTACCTACTTGTGTGAGGTGTAAAAAGTATTGTAAGAAATGGACACTTATTTCCTCTTTTTGGAGCAGCAGAAAAAGGTAATATATAGACACTGGAAGATACAAGAGACACAAATATAAAAGTGTAACAATTGACTCCTGTTGAAGAGTATGTAAGGCATTAAATGATAAAAAATGTCCTTCTAGATTATCCTTCATAGGCAGGAATCCATGACTGTATCTTATCTACTTTCTCCCTGTTAGAAGAATGATGCCCAAGAGAGTACAGTTTGGTCATAGTTTCTATTTAGTGTCATTATTTTATTGTTTATTACAGTGCTTTCCAAAGTTATACCCAGGTTTCTAATGGACTACTCCTGGGCTGTGTCAATTCCTAGTGATTTCTATTTTTTCAACAAAAGTGGTCTTCCTAGCAGATCTCTTGTAGTGCTCAAAGCATGTTGACATGATGCAAAGTCAAAAGAATTTAAGTCCTGGCACCAAAATCTCAAAATGGAAAAGCAGACCCACAAGCTTTGCTTGGAGAAAGACTGAGAGAGCTTCTCCTGAGCTCTGCCCAGACCAAACTCCCCGATCACTATGATGGTGACATATTGCCCCCATAACCAATGCTCAATGACTATTAAGATTGTTTTCTGTCCCATTCCAGTCATGACTAGATCCATGTTATATCAGAGCAGTTTAATTCAAAACACAATTAATCTGAACAACAGACTTATTTCTGTTGTCAAAAAGTCCATGTGGTGTTATGGTTTGCCTTCCATCCAGGGTTTGAATTATTTGCTAAATATAAATATCCATCATTTTTAAGATGCCTTATCATATATGCTCTCAGCTTCCCACTTCCCATACACAGAGGCAAAGCTACTGTCACTTCTACAGTCCATGGTCTTGGATAACTTAGATTTCTCAAATGATACTAGAAGTCTATGTGTGGGGAACCAACTAGGTGACCAGCAAAGAGCACTGTCCTCACTCTTGACAATATACTGCAATAGATGTTAAATGTGGACCTTGCTTTAAACATAGTTAACATAGTGAAGAACTCAGGATAGTTTAATTACTAAGATGTTTTGAGTCAAATATATCAACATAATTTTATAAGTGAGAATCTTTAAAAGCACTGTATTCCAAAAGCCCCAGACATCCAACTTTTAGTAAGCTGTACTCCATTTTATTTTCCAAAATATAAGCATATGGTCCATTTAAAAATATTTAATTACCTAGAGTGGTATTTTTATTATGTGCACTATTTATCTTAAATATATTCCACACAATCATCATCTACTAAATAAAACAAATTATTAAAAATTATACAAAATAAAAATTTTACACTGTTGCTAAAGACATTCTGATTACAAAATAATCACCAGTTGCTAACAGATACATAATTTAGCGTTTAGGTGCATTAAAGCCTAACGCAAAAGCATACATGGGGCACGGGGCCACATTCCATGACAGAAAGGCTCCAGAGAAATGTTTGATCATTCTTTGTGATGCATAAAATATGTCACAGCTGTACTATAAAAGATATCAGCCATCAGGTAAGGCTGTCATTTGCCCTTGTTGGATTATATTGGAAAAACACAGTGTTTCTCCCTTGTACTTGTGTGGGATTATTGCTCAAGAAAACACAACCTACTTAGTCTCCATACATATTACCATACCCCTGCTCTATTTCAAAAGAAAGTAGTCATAAAATAAACATGGTAAGGAGAATAGATCTGGTTGATATTTTGTTTCAACATACACCCATTTCATACGTTATAAGTTGTGAATATGTTAAGTACTGGTCTACATTAAAGTTAGGTTCTACAAAAGGATTGCGTATTTCTCTGGGGACTAGTTCCTTTCATTTGATTTCTGTTATGCACACATCTTATTTTAGTTCAAAATCTAAGCCTTTGTCACAAATAATATGTATAACAAAGGAACAATAACAGTAAAAGTATTCCAAAATGTATAAAGAGTTATTATATTTCCCATTAACTCAGACTTTTAAAAAATTTATTTATTAAGGTATCCACATTATTAATGTATTCATCAAAATACATAAAAACTGTTAGAAATTTAGTAGAATTTAAAGATTTTTGTGTCCACTATATTCGTCCATCAGGAAGTACCTTTATCAAAAATTCATGCCTTGTTATTTATTGGGTAGAGAGGAAATTTCATACTTATCAAAACAAAAATTGGCTGTTAAAATATCTTTGGAGACTGGTCTTTGTGCAACATTTATTAAATGTAGTATGGTCATGTAAAATACAATATTTTAATATGGGAGATGTAGGAAACACACTGAAATGTGTTGGGTAGACCAGTACTTAAAGTTTATAACAGTTATTGTATCATAAAGTATCTTTATAGAGATGCAGAAATAGATGCTACACCCTTTTTCTAGTTTAATGTGTTTAGAGTTTGGAGTAACGAGTTTAGTGTTGATAATTTGAGATTTTATTCCAGGGTTTTAGGTGCTCAAAATTACTCTAATTTGCAAAATGAAACAATATCATTAGTTAAAAAAGCCACAAGAAAAACAGAAATGCAAGATAAAGAATATTATCGTAAAGGTAAGTTTATGCAGTTTCACCTGAAATAATATTCATGCTGATGAATAACAATAGCAGCTTTCAAGGTCATTAGAATCAATTTTACTTGTTGTGTAAATATCTTGGGGTTTTCAAAAACTTTTCAAACTTAAACAGACCTATCTAAATGACAGTTTTAGCATTAGTTGCTTAGTAAGAAAATTAAAGTAATTATTTTTTTAATTGAGTTTGAAGAAACACTTTTCACAGAGAATTAACATACGGCACAACAGACAAAATCAATTAAGGCCCGCCATCTGGCAGAAGTCTAGAAAAGTTGCTGCCATATGTTTTGACCAAGACTGAAAAATAAACTGTTTTATACTGTCAGCACCTCAAGTTCTGTTTTATAAATTACATTCGGTTTTATTATATATATGAAAAAGATTAGGAAAGGTTTCATCTATGACTGGCTGCTTAATTGGAAAACAGACGCTATATAAAATTTTAAAACAGGCACAGAGTGAATGGGGCTCAGTTTGAAAGCTATTTGACAGCTGTAAGTAACAAAAGTGCAAGGATTTCTATAAATTGTTTATTAGGCAGATATTTAATTCTTAATCAGTAATATTTAAATCATTCTTCAATATGGAACAATTGTAGATTTTCTTTGATAATAATTACAGAAGAATATGTAATACAAAATTCCTGGGCAAAGGGGAAGAATGTTCATGAAATTCATGGGTAATATTAAGAAGTGGTGAATTGAAAAAAAAAAAAAATCCATCTTTTTCTTAAAAGGATATAGTTTCATAAAGAATAGATTTTAAAAATCAGTATATATGTATGTTGCAGTTGGAAAAATAACATATCAGGTTCAAATGAAATTTAGGAATGTTAATCTCTTTTGCAGCTGCTATTTTTGTTTTATGGTATTTTTACAGCTGTTTTTAATTTCTTTTAAGAAATACTAAACCTTTCAGAGTATTCCCAAGTGAAACACCATGGTACAGATAATTGGTTTCATTGCAATTCAGATTATGAACATCATTTTTCAGTTGTTAGTTTCAAACTATATACACAGCTAAATCTGTAAGCCATTTTCTTTATTTCAGCTACTATCAAAAAGGGAGAAAATAGCTTAAAACATCACAAAGCCTTAATGTCTTTGTAAGGATTTGTGATGTTTGAAAATATTTACTTATTATTGAAGAATGTTCATGATAAATGCAAAATTATCTTCAAACATATATGCTTGTACAATATATATGGAAACAGATCAATTATTGCTTGCATAAGACATTATAAATTGACATCTTTTTGCACCAGAAAAGCTCTAGTATTCTGAAGAGGTCCATTCAAAGGGAATATGGGTAAAGAAGAATTTTAATTCAGTTTTGAATGAATTTCATAGGAACTAAACTGAAAAGCTGTTAATAATATTTCCAATGTTACCTTTGTCCTGGGCTCTGTGCATGTCATGTGCTAGTTTGCTATCACAATTCTTGTAGGAAAAAAACAAGCTAACTTTTTTCCCTCCCTTTCCCTCCCCTGGGCCTCTGGTTAATATGGGGCATAAAGTACTAAGCAACACCTGGATATTCCTTTTTATCCTTATGTTCAACATGTGGTTCCACATTGTATTTATGACATATCCTCTAAGCCCTGAAGCAAATAAGCTTTTATTTTACTTCATAGGCTTCTATCTATGTCATCACTGTAATATCAGCATGCTTCATAAGGAGTAATGAATTTATTCTCAGAACACTTCCGTGAG
This sequence comes from Strix uralensis, assembly GCF_047716275.1. Taxonomy (NCBI): domain Eukaryota; kingdom Metazoa; phylum Chordata; class Aves; order Strigiformes; family Strigidae; genus Strix; species Strix uralensis. The sequence goes on along the minus strand of NC_133972.1, from coordinate 141,736,895 downwards.
ATCAGAAAATACTTGAATGAATATTTACAATGGCAGAACAGAGAGAGGCACTGAGAGTTGCTGTAACATTTCAAGTAAAGGAGAAACAGGTACAGAACTCAGACTGTTTGGTCTTAATCCACAGCCTCTGTCACAAGACAACTCTCACTCTTTCAAAGGATCCTAGCTCACTCAGGTTGCTCAAAACCTGCCTTATTTGTCCAGTGTGCCCAGTGAAGATCCAACTCATCTGCTCTGAATTTGTACAGTTTGGTTTTGGCTTGAAATTAAATGGGGAACATAACTCAAAAATGTATGTGATCAAATAATAAAGGATCTTATCAAAACAGGTACACACAGGGAAGCAGAGTTCATGCTGCATATGTAACCTTAACTTTGTCATTTCCTGACTCCTGGTACTTCTCTTTGTTGCACATTTCACTTAACATTGGGGGGAGGGGGCGGGGGGGGCAGGCAATGGAGGCACTGAAAAATTTTTTTTAAGAATACCTGAAAAACATAGACAATTCAAATTATTTTGTTGCTTGGAAGACAACAAGCAAATTTTTTGTTCAATGTAATTTTCATATGTACATTCTATTTTTTATATACACATATATGTATTTCTAAACAGTGAGGCAGAAAAGGTGGCCTCATTCCATATATATGTCTCTTTTAAGTCTTGCTTTCTTCCATATGCATCTTCACATATTTTACAAAAAAAAAGCAGGACATCTTCAGGCTCTGTTTTATTCCCTGTGGACTGTTACTCATTTTGGAATTCCCTGTGAGATTTCTCCAAGCTACACACACATGCACAGAACCACAAAGAGTATAAAACAGCCAGTTATGACATCAATTACAAAATTCACCATGGATTCATGTAAACCTTATCCTGGTTCACACATCAACACCAAATTCATCCCACCACTAAGAGGCACATGTGAGACTAAGACTAATCCTTATGCCAAATTTCTTATTTTTAGGCAAATACTCATTATCACCTTTATGATTTAGGATCTTGTTTTCAAACATGAAGTATACAGGACACTAATCTTAATTTATAGACAGTTGAGATTTATGGCTTATTGAAAGAGAAGAAAGTGACCAGAAGAACAATTGAAAACTACATTATGCAAGAATTTATATTTTTTAGTAAGCTATTATGAGTTTGTTTTTTTATTTGTTTTGAGGTAGGTAACACCTAACTGCTGTATGGCTTTGGCGCATTGAAAATTATAACTACACTTCAAACAGCTCAAGTTTTCATTCTAAAATAAGTTATGCCATTGAAATTGGTAAAATAATAGTTCCTAATAAATATTCACCATCAAATTTCTCAGGAAACTGTTCTAAGAGAGGGGGGATTTTTTTACTGACAGCTATTTGGTATCTGTATTGATAATCTGGCAAAACATTAAATTTTTGCTGGCAAAGCTTGCAGGTCATACAGGAATTGGTGAAGTAGTAAGTAATGATGAAGACACATTAGTTTTACCAAGTGATACAAACTACCTGTGGAACTGATCTCATTCAAACAACATATATTTTATGGCAGGCACATGTAACGTTATACATCTGCAACAACAAAAAATGTAGATCCATAAGATTGGAGAATTATGCTTTGAAAATCATTGACACACTAGAAGATAGGAATAATGTTAAGTAACTGGCTGAACATGAGCTACCAGTACAGTTTAACATGGTGACTATGGTGGACATGGCTCCTGGTTATATAGACAAAGGAATAATGAGGGAAATGTTCAATCTTGTTGAGTCAGGTATTGCAGTGGTCCTCAGTTTACTGAGGTAATCCAGGTCCTGGGAATCACAAGTTCCTAAAATAAAGGAATTGTTTCAGAAGGAGCATTTTCTTACACATTCTTGGTGTCTTTAACCGTAATGTCTTTGTAGAGCCGAAACATTTACATGCAAGATAGAAGGAGACAAATAAGGAAATTAATATACATTTTATAAAAGAATTAACTATTATAATGTGAGGAATCAGAATAGAAATTGTGGATTTTTGCCCATCTTTTAATCATTATGAGAAGGAATATGTTACCCATATATTGTGTGATATTGTCCAATATTTATAGCAATTACTTTTGGATCAAACTTCTCTTCAGACATATCAAAGGCATAACTAGCCAAATGATTTTCAAGAAGGAGCTTTTTTTTTTTCCTAAAGACAGACAAACTCAATGTCACACTTTATTAGAAAAAAGCCCTTGCCCATCCTTGTTAAAAGTAACACATCAGTTTATTATGCCCGAAGAAGATTACAGAATGAAGATATTGGGTTTTTTTACTTTTTCCTATCTTTTTGCTTTGTGCTAACAGCATTTGATATATGATGTTTCACAATTTCTCTCACAGAAGCAATCAGGTGGTGTTTCTTCTGTTGTATGAATGTTTGCCAGGGGAATAAGAGACTGAACTCTACACTCTCCCCCCAAAAAAGCATGAAAATGTAAAAGACATTATAGGAAAACCACAAAAGCTTACAAGGGTAAATCTCCTCTCTGACTCTGTTTTCCAATAAATTAATTTTAAAAAATACTAGATTCAAAAGCACAGTGTCCTTTTAATCAAACACTAAGACCTGTTCCATGACTGAAATGATCAAATGGAGATTTATCAGGAAATATAACATAAACAAAAACCAACCAGACCAATAGTAATTGGGCAGAAGGGGGAGTGGGGAGAGAGAGAGAGAGAGAATAACATCAAGGTAAATGGAATCAAGATTCAAAGGAAAAAGGTAATTACTGAAAGCAAATAAGATTTAGAACTTTATATTAAGACACCGAAGTGAAAGATATACATAAAAAGGGACAGGTTTCAAAGCATAACTTGGCAAATTTATTGATTTTAATTGAAGCAGTGGATGATCACTTCTCTTCTCAGAGCTCATCTATTTTACCAGGTTCAATGGAGAATGTAAAGACCAAATGTCAGGAACCACCTAACATAAGGTTGGTTCTCTTCAACCCATTTTCTACTCCTCTCAAGCCACAGGTTATGAGGGATCATGAGAGGACTTCTGAGGGTTATACTGTTTTCCTAAGATCACAAATTGGTTCATAGTACTCCAATATATCTTTATTTACTGCTTTTTCAATTTTTGTGCTTCCTCCACAAGATTTACAAACAAAAAGTATATTCTTTCTTCCTATACCATAATACTGAGGCTCTAGTGCTAAGCTACTAGAACATTTTTTGCAAGATTCTAACAAGAGTTCCGTAAGGTACAAGGACTGCTTTAAGCCACAAAACTTGTAGGTTCTTCAGCCTTACTCAGGGACTTAAAGGGCATGGATGAGTACAGGCCTGCCTAAACTCCTCTTGTGTTATTTCTAGATGTTTCAGTAGAAATCTGCTAAAACATAAAAACCACATAGCTAGTTCAGTAGTAACATAGCTAGTAACATAGTTTTGAAGGAATTGTTTAATCTAATGGCTTTAAATTTAGTGTCTTCCCACTTCAAAGCACTAGTAGAAGAACTCAGAACTTTCTATATCCATGCTATCATTCATATTTATACTCAGAAACTGCTCTTTGTATTATTTTCCTGTCTTGAACAAAACATTTCCAAAGCATTTCCTCACATTAAGTTACTATTGTTTGGTACAGCTTTTTTAAACAGTGGAGTTCTTCAGGAAAGGTAAAATACCGCTTAATTCTGAACATCACCGTGATTCCAACAGGGGAGAAAATCCTTTCTGATCCTTAAACTGGATTTTCTGTCAGAAACATAGCATCTTAGAAACATGATGGCAACATATTTGGACATGGTTTGAGAATGAAGAAAGCAGCAATATTGGCAAGATGGCTGCTGAATGTCAGGAAAGATAATAAAGTTAATAAGTGTCATCTGTCCCATCATGTTCTATGTAAGTCAGTGTGCTCTGAGACGCAGAGAGACTGGAAGGAGGAATAAACTCTGACATCAGTTTAGAAAATTATATCCCACCCACTATATGCGTTAGATGGTTTGGCCATTCCATTGATTAGTCCAGTCAGATTTCATTCAGTAAGTGCTTTTTGTGTTTATCCCAAAGAATTTACTTTGCCAGAGTTCGGCATCGTGAATTTCACACTTTTTTCATATGACAAAAGGATTATCGGATTTTTATTGCAATTTAGCTATTAGAAAGGCTAAATTATAGAGCCATAAATATGGTTCTAGAGAATGTGTATACAAAAGACACTGTCAAAAACTGGCCACTTAAAATTAAAGGGCAGAACCAGATTAAGATCTGTAAAATTTCCTAAATTCAAATATTCATCTTTGCTTACATTTGTGGTACTCATTCTTGTATGATGATTTTCACTGATACATATAAATAGACTAAAAGTGACCAAAGATTCCCTCTGTAATCAAGAAATAACTGTACCTAAGAAATAAATGTTATTTTTACAGAAAAACAAATGTTGTACTACTAAGCTAATACAGAATATGACACAAATTCAAAAAGTAATTTTTGTATCTTAAAAAATAAAGAAACACCATTTTTTTGCAGTAAGAATAAGGAGTTGATTTTGCACTTTGATCTTCTCCCCAGACTTTCATTTGCTAACCAAGACACATAGCAAGAATCCGTTTAGGTAACATATTATTCTTTTTATACTCAGAAATAGCTTACAACAAAAAAGTTACAGTAAATAATTTCATGTTAGACCTTTTTCAAATCAGTACATCATAAGCTCATGGATAGGCTATATTGCTTATAGTCCTTGTTTTTAAAAAGATGTTAACTATTGTCAATCATTCGTCAATTGCTCAGGCACCAAATACTTTATTATAATTTATCCTAAATATGAGACATTGCAATTTTGTGTCTGCATTCAACTGCTTCGACTCTAAAAGATTGTGTAGTTGAGGAACCTGAACTCTCTCTGTCTTTGCCTTAAACACTGAGGAGAGAAAAGTTGTTCCCAGACTTTGAAACACCTTACCCGCTTCTGTAGAGCTCAGAGGGAAATGTATGCACAAACAGAATACCCCCTTAAGGTCAACATTTTCCTTATGGCACACTAAGCATAAAACATGTTATTCTGGCAGGGGCATTTTGTGCTCTTATGAAGTGCACCTTTTAAAATCAGACATCAAGATGCCCATGGCCATAATAGCATCTCAAGGGGAAAAAAACCCTCTTTTTTTCTTGGCTGTAAAACCACACACCCCCAGTAAAGCTAAATTGAACAAAACTACCCTCATGTTTTCAGAATTTTCAAAGAAATAATGTAACAGTAGCCTACAGGTGGTAACATTTTAAGAAAAGTGCATCTGAATGGAGACCAAAGATTCCAATGTCTGTTGACAGGACAAAAAACAGGACCCAAAGGAAGAGGAGGTACATGCCTCTATTTAACATAAGACCCAGTGTTGAGCTCTTCATCTATAGCAGGAGGCGGCCCCTCCTAAGGCTAAGTGCCTTAAATTGTACATGCACAGTTTGAAAGTGGGTGTCTCTGGAGAAAACTTCATGAGGAAGGAATAACGCTTTTTAAAAATTTTATTTTCAAGTAAAGTAAAAAGTTTGATTCAGTATACAGATGTGCTTTTTTTTCCCCTTTGATCTTTGAAAAGCTCTGGGTAAACACATCTAACAGCTCTCAGCTGTATTTGTTTAGTTTAGGTAGCTGGAATTTTACAGCAACAGGCAGTTGGAAGAACAATTGGATTTCTACAGCAATTGTTCTGAAAGAGATTGAAAAGTCTTTTCAAACTAAATAGGACCTCAAAGTAGAAATCTACCTGTTGTAAATTTAGATTAGTTGTAATATTGATAATCAGAACTACTGATGACTTATTTTCTGTAGCTGATTCCAAATTCCATAGATCACAAGCAGACAAAGATACAAACTGTTAGTATGTTCAATTTTTTAAGCATATAGTGTTATCTTTAAAACAACCAACAGACAACAAAACTTATCCCTGATCACAGCTATATACTTATTCTAGCTGATCAATAGATTATATTTAAAGAAATCTGCACAAGCAGCATTCAGATTTTAGGCTTTTGTAGTTACTCCCTAGCTTTCTGGAATCCATCTGATAGCAATACAAAAAAAAAAGAATATTTCAGTCAGGAACATGTTCTGAGGAAGGAATCATAGTTTCAAAATGCAGTGGTGTTGTGGTAGTGATATGGTGTATTTGAGATGTGTATGCAGGCACATGTATAGAACAGATTGAAATATGTGATGTAGAAAGGTTTTTCTGGCAGCAGCTTGGAGTGCAATTGTAAATAATTTCCTCTTTTTAGCACTTAGGCAAGTGTATGAAATGCTGTCTTACTATCATCTGTAGATCAAATACACAGAGCACACTATGTATACATATGTGTACAGATGTACACACACAGTGAAATAGAAAACGTTTATAAATAAACTAACATTACAAAATTGTATTTATATGAATTTACTTTTTCATATAGCCACAAGTACACCCATGCAAACATGAGTATAACTATATATTTTTCCATTGAAATAGAAGTAATTTAATGTGTGTGTTGTTACTTGTAAAATATATTAAAATGTGCTGCATTAAAGATACCTTTGATCCTTTTACGAAGTTTGGCTCAAAATCTATTGCACAATGAAAGTAAGCCCTCTTTTTAGTAAATGCTGACAATGAGCTTTCAGGTGTTGAAGATTTCCTCAGCCTCACCTGATGTCGTTTAAACTAAAGGACAAGGTGAGCACCTCCAAGAGGAAGAAGAATGTGCTAATGTGAGTTATTCTGAGGTGGTAGAAATGGGCTTTCTCTCTTTCTTGTTTAAAATAGATGAAGTCATTTTAACTTTTCTTAAACTCAAATGTACAGTAATTGATTTTTTACTGTATCTGAGTTCCCTGCAAGTAGATTCTATCATAAGGATAAAATGTTTACACTACCAGTAACGTTGACCAGATCTACCTTAGCACTAAAACAGCCAGACTGTCTTAATAACAGATCTCTAGCCAAAGCACATGAAAGCAATTAAAAAATAATTAGAAAAAATAATTAGAAAGCCTATAAAAACACAGACCTACATCTAAGCTACATCATTAACTCTAGAACAAATAAAATTAACTATATTATTGCTGCTAAATTTAGAGAGAAGTGCTAAAGAGGGGGAAAGGAAGTGAGGAAAGAGAGAAAACCCCATAGATTAGACACACCCTCATATACATTGATTTGATGTGTAAGGCTTAGATTCTCACTTACCTGAATTCAGTTTTGTCTCTTAACTTCTTTTAACAATAACTCTAAGACGTCAAAAAATCTTAACTGAATGTTTGTTTGCAAAATATGTGAGAATGAGCAGTACTTCTGAGAGAATGTGTTAACTTAAAACACAGAGTTTCTATAAATTTCTAAAGATTTTTTACATTGATTCTATTTAGCTGACATAATGAAACTATATTCTAAAATATTTTTCTCTCAAGTCAATTTTCCAACCAATAACAATTTCAAAAGACATCTTTAGAATTCTGGTTATACAATAAATGTAACTCAAGGGATGTGTGACTGTTAGAAACTGGTATTGGAATACATATAAAGTCCTACTCCCTATTTTGGATATCATAAAGAGAGAAGTCTGCAACTGGAAGGATGGCAAATATTTTAGTCTCAGTCTGCTCTCTTGGTTGTTATAACTAATGTCTTCCTTTGGTGGAAGACAATGAGTCGTACCAACTAATTCTTGCAAGGCACAAACAATCACTGCTTAATTAGGTTCAATTAGTCATATATTTGAGGACAGAAGGCAGAATGGCAAGGTTAGTGGTTGCTGAATCTGATAAAGTTAAGGCTGCTACAGCTCTGTGTCCCTAGTGAGGTGGAACGTGTATTCCCAAAAGGCATACATGTGCATGTCTTTATACACATCCACAATACATGTGTACATACAGCTAGCCATACAGACCAAAACAAGTACTCAGTGATTATGCAAAAACAAACAGGAATCATCCTGCTCACCAGTTCTTCTGGTTTCACTAGTGATCACACGCTGATGTATGAAATCTCACCTGCTCCAGTTGCTGGGACCCTAAACACATGGACCACTATAACCCATGTCTCTAGCTGCTCCATACACTCACACATACACAGAGAATAGACAGCCCCTCATCCGGGAAAATAGAAATGGAGTTCAATGAGAAGACAGAACAGACTGCAGTGATGAGGGACAGGGCACAGCCAGGCACATGTCTTCATGTCTTGACCAGGTAAGTGTTCACACTGGACTGAACCCATTTACCCCATTATCCCCCTATTTTCCTGCTTGTTCCTTCCCAAATGACCTTGATCTCTCCCTTTCCCTGTCCTTGATTATTGCCCTAAGCATCCTATAATAAGGTTTCCACAATCCCAAAATGCTCTTCCCATTATGCATCCCATAATATGTACCATACCCCTAGGTAGTAAACTCCTTGATCTGTGAGGTGGCCCAGAGACCCTTTTGGTTGACTGCTGGTGCTGGGTGTCCCCCTGGCTTATAGCACTGAAGGTCCCCTGGGACAGCCTTCAGAGAGGTCAAGCAGAGGCTTCATTTCTCTGACCTGGTTATTGGGATTCCCCTGCCTGCCCATGTATGCCTGTGCTCCTCTGGGCTTTTGAAGACAGGCTTTTGATGAGTATCCCCAACCTGGCGTAGTCTCTCTGTGCTCCTTTGCAGGTGTGCAGGTGAATTTCTATCACATAACCTAATACAAACCATTTCAGAACCCAGTACAAGGAAGCAAAAATATGTTATTTTTCTCATGACACATTACCTGCCAAACAACCATGGATCTGCCATCCAGTTTACAGGTATTTACTGACTAGCATTGTGTTACAGAGGCTCTCAAATAAACAACCAACCATCAAAAATTAAAAATTTATTATTAACACAATTAACTAGCCCTCCGCAAATTACAGATTCAAATGTCTGTGAGAGGAGAACAGAACAACTTCCTAGGGTTTAACGACAACCCAAAACACGTAACAAAGCACAACTCCTTAGGGTTTAACAACTCAAAATGCAGAACAAAGCACGACTCCCTAGGGTTTAACAGCAACCCAAAACGCTCTATCACTCACCTAACAAGTGAAGGCTCTCAACCTCAAGGACCTGCTCAGGGCAGCGTCCCAACCCAAGTCACCTCAAGAAGCTACCTTGGGCAACATCCCATCCCATCCCATCCCATCCCAAGGGAAAAGTCCTCAACTGCAGCATGCTCCTCCAGAGGACAAGCTCAAAATGACTCCCCCAGGGGACTCCATTTATACCCAGGCCAAATCTGACCTGCAGTCAATAGCGGCTTCCATTGACCAAAGGCCCCAACTACCATGAAGCCCTGAGAGCAAAGGCAATCAGGAGCTGCTACACTTCAACAGCCAAGAAGCCCTATTTTCATTGGGCGGGTGCACCTGCCACATGTTGTCACTATAGATCCCAATGTGTAAATTTCATACACCTTTAACACCTAGCTGATCAAAAAATGTATGGTAAGGAGAGGATCATGCATTTATTACATTCGCTTTAAAAACAACTCAACTGCAGAAAACTTCCATCCAAAGCAACTCGACCCCTTCCATATTATTTTAAAGCAAAAACATATAGGAGTTATGAGATATAACCATAAAACCATATAATCAACAAACTCCAACAGTTCTGATTTATTCCACTCTTCAAAAAGTTACTCAATGACTTACTGAATGGCTGGTACAGACTGGTAAGTCATTTAACAAAATGTACCTTAAAATCACAACTACTTACTTCCACAAAGAAGTCCTGATACTCAAGTCTGCTCAAAGACATGGGATTCCCATGTAAAACGTGGATTAATTTGTACAACTTTAAATCTTGATCCAGACAACTGAGGAATCCTTACAAGGATGTGTAATACCACCCAACATCTGAACTTATTTCATAGTGAATAGAGGTGTCTCACTGGTGCAGAGGCTATTTAGAGCTTCAGTTGCACTTTGAATGCCCTGAAATCTATATGGAAACCAATAGAAAACTAGTGCAACTCACAAGAATACAAACAGGTGTTATAACAGATCAGTGACACTTAGCAGATTGCCACATAATATCCCAATTTAGATATCCATTATGAATATAAGCCTACAGCAATCCATCCTATAAATGAGAAAGACATGGATGCTATGACATGGAACTGAAAGAGAGAGTTACAGTGTGTTTACCAGGAGGAAGCATGTCTGAACAGTAACAGTGTGATCATTCTGGTTAAGCTGGAGATTCGAGATATTGCACCTTTTGCAACTTGTGGTAGAGAAGGAGCAGACATCCCTTAGTCAAAGGAAAAGATATCAGCACCGGTTTTGCATCATCTAATATAACAACATCACCTTCCTCTTTAACCGACTGGATTTCATTCATTCCAAGATATCCCACAGACACTACCCTTTACAGTCCTCAGCACTAAATAGATCAGGGAAGACAGTGTTATAAAGAGAATCATCAGTGTTCAAAAGTAGGATAGACCTCCTCAATTGTACACTGCATTAATCTGAAATAGTGCATGTATTTTTACCATATCAAACGGCATTAATTCCTGTCTTCAGCTACTGGATGCATAAAAAGCATGATATTTTTGTTTGGTTTTGGAATGCCCTGTATAGCACTAAGATAGTACATTAAAATACATAGAATTCCTATGAAAGCCATAAGAAGGATCTGTAAAATTTTGTCAAAATATTTGGTATTTTATATATATTATATATAAATACATATATATTTTTTATATATGTGGTATATATATAATCTAAAAGGATTGATCCAGAGCAATTTGCATTCATTTGCTAGCCCATAAGAATGGAACAAAGATGAGGAGAAAAAGTGAAGTTTCTTAGAATTAATCAAAAATATTTGTCATGGGATACAAAAAGTTTGGGAAAAAAATGAGAAGATACGTGGATTCTGGGATTTTTAAAAGCATTATTGTAACATAAGGGTGCTTATCCTGGTATCTTTGAGTATGCCACAGTCATGCATTCATGGCCTTACAGAAGAACTTATAAATGAGAAAATACTCCAACTGGGGAGTCAGTGTGTTTCTTACTTCTGGGTTATCCCTTGGTGCTAATCCAAATGATTAATATCAAGAAGTTAATGCGGCACAGTCACATGCTATATAATGGTGCCAGATTAAAGGCATCAGGGTGATATAATTATTATAGTCATAAGAGAAAGATTTCAATTAAAGGTACCATAGCAGCATGCCACTAAAAACAGCACAGCAGCATACTAATTAAACTGCAAAAATCCACCGCAAGCAATGTGGCTTACGCTACTCGAGGCAATGAAACAGCCAACAAAGCAGCATAATGGTATTCTAAAATCCAATAAAATAATGCCAATAAAAAAAAGATACAGTATATCATAACAATAAAGAGTAAGGTCAAAGGTTATAGAGTTGTCCTCTGAATGCTATGGACATTCTGTGAACAATATAATGAGAAGTTAGCTTTGAGATATTTTTTATCTTTTATGGTGAAACTGCCCTGAAAGCATTCAAAATCTTTATTTTTTCTGTTCTTAGGAAGGAATAACAACTCTTACAATAATATTTTTCTTTTCTCAGCTACCAGAGGAAAATAAGTATCAGTTTTGTATTGTAGTACCAGAACATCATAGTAGCTATGACTCAGACTGATTGAAACACACACAACTAAGCAGGACAATGACAACTTATGGAAGGCAATGGAAGAAAGTCACCTAAATTAAATATATTGTCTTCAGATAATCAGTATGGAAATTAATTTCTGCTCTGGAAGCTGTAGATCACTGAAGATCACGAAGAAATTGAAAACACAGCTTATACTTTATAGATAAACAGGAACAGTTCAAACCTGATGATGTGGTCTGAGTGCTGAGCAGCTAAAGTTTAGACTAAATAATTACTATGAGCAGTTCATACATAATGTCAACATTTATGAGGTTCCTTTAACTTACTATTCAGAAGTGTAGAGTGTCTTCAGCTCCTACCTACATCATTGAGAAATGAAAACTGTCAGTACATCTGAGAATCAAAATGTTAATAGCTATCTACAGGATCAAAGGCAACAGACTGGTAAGCAAACACACTGAAAATCCTTAAAAGAGGGAAAAGTTCAGGACAGGAAATCTTAACTAGAAGTAAGTTAAAAAAGCTCTTAAGGGCTTTTAACATAAATTTTAGCTGACAGCTATGGGGTCTACAAGCACTTGCTACTAGTATGGGTTGACTTTTACAGTACAAAGGCTGATTTGTTTATGACAAAACATCTTTATCCAAATGATACTATTTCTTAGAATTATCGTGTGTCTTTCTTAATAGCCAGAAGTACATTAGTCTCTTCCATATTTCTAGCTCTGTGCTGTAGGGTCTGACCTTAGACCAAAGCAAGTGTGTACACTAGACAAAGGGGACTCTAATATTAAGAAGTTAAATAATAGTTTATATATGCATAAAACAGAGACAGTGATAGAAACATTGTGTCAGTAAGAGACTAAAATAAAGATGATTTCTCTTTTTTCTTTTTGGGTTTTGTTTCAGATTAGTGTTATGTTGCTGAGACATGAATGAAGGCAGAAGGTTTAGTGAGTAAATGGAGAACTACTGAGGAGACAGTTCTGGTGAGAGAAAACTTTGTGCCTGTGTGTGTGTGTGTGTAGCCTAGCACATCTGCCTACATAAGCAGTGACGAATGCAGCAAAGAGCTCTAGGCTCACGAGAAGGGTTTTCAAAGAAAGGAATTGACTGAGAACAGGACCATGATCCTTTATAATCCATAAATGGACTGAAATAGTCTCAGTCTGCTGAGCTGGCAGAGCAATCTTTGGATGATTGTCACTTCAGATATAAATACCCTGGCAAATAATTTTTTTGTCTTGATAGATGACTTGTGCTTGAGTTCATATTGAAAGTTTCATCTCTCTTCTCAAAGTTGAGAAAAAGAGATCCTTTCTAAATTGTACCATCTTGTTAGTCTTCTCATATCACATAATTTTGAAGATGATTAGAAAGGGGAGTTTGGGGAGGCTTAAATAACAGATATGCAAATGATCTGATGTTAGGATGTTGGTGTATTTGTATAAAAAATCATTGTCATACGAAATACGTTCATAGTAAGACATATCACACTGAACCTGAAGCAGAGCACAAAAATACTTGTTATTTCAGCAGCACTTGAGATTACATTGTACTCATGATTACTTTGTGTATGCAAAATAAGGTGACTTGTGCGATTATCCAATTCTTTAATATGGTCCTGCTTAGCTTGAAACAGAATGTTCACACATTCTACAAGTAACTGTAGTTTTAGTTGTCTCTTTGACCTCTCACTCCCTCATTACTGATCAAGAATTTTTCCCCACTGAAAACCAAATAGCTTGTTCCAAAAATGAACAGTTGTGTTAAAGCCTCTAATGCATCTTTCAGACTCCTTTGTTATATTTGGATAAAATATATTTAGATAAAATTTGAACATTAAATCAGTTCTATGGCTTTCTGTACCTTTATGTTTAAATGAACGTGTGGGTTTATACCAAAGTTCTGTTAATGTCTCAGTAACATCTATTGTCGTCTGGAATATATTAATTCCATCAATATATAGACACATAGCCTGGGATACTTTCAGCAGGGCTCATCTTTTTTTGTTAGCCTTTACCTAAAAAAGCTTTCTCTGTTAATGTCTAGGGTATATACACATCAGTCCTAATGTCCACAGTTTCACTTTAGGCAACAATTATTTATTTACAATAAAATCTTACCCCCTTACCCTGAAATCTCTGCAAGCCCTTCCTTCCCGTTGAGGTCCAAAATTTTTTGTTGAGATCACTGTACTTCCCTTTTGCCTTTATTTTATGTGTTTGCACATAATATAGCTACACCAGAAAGAAATAATTTTCATTCTCTCTGAGAAAAAATTAACTTCTGTCAGGTGGAGCTGACCAGCCAATGTATCAGTAAAAACTATCTGATAGGCACTGTCTTGATTTAGTCAAGCATATTATCAAGTATACTAAGGATGTTTGTGGTATCTTAATCTTTTAAAAATATCTCTACAGAGCTACGTTAGTTATTTTTATATTATTCTATTCTATCATCTCTCTTAACAATTTCACAGAGAAGCTCAAGTACTCAGAAGTTAGTCAGCATCTGATGATAGCCTCTGGTATGGAACTAAGTATCTTTATAGCCTCTGGAATTTCAGTGTCACTATTTCCTGACCCCTGAGCTGCCTGATATAGTTGCACAATATTTCCAAGGGCCTTAGAGATCCAACAGGAACAAGGAGTGTCCCACTGTAAGGCAGTGTTGGCAGTTTGGGAGTTAAGGTGTATATTCATCATAGACAATAGACAGACTTGCAAGTAACTTGCAGGTTGTGGTGGGTTAAACTTGGCTAAGATCCAAACTTCTACCTAGCCACTTGCTCACTTCTACTCCTCAGCAGGACAAGGGGAAAAATAGAATAAGAAAGCTAATAGGTCAAGGTAAAGACAGGGAGATCACTTACCAATTACCATCATCGACAGAACAGATGAAAATTAATTTAATTTATTGCCATTTAAAATGGATTTGAGTAGTGAGAAACAAAGACAAACATTAAAACACCTTTCCTCCCCTCTCTCACAGGCTTAACTTCATTCCTTCACTCCGGACTTGTCTACTCTCACCCCCTGAGCATCTTGAGGATATGAGAATTGGGGGTTGTGATCAATCTGTAACAGTTCCCTCTGTCGTCCCTTCCTCCTCACGCTTTTCCTCTGTTCCAGTATAGACTTTTCGCATGGGCTTCAGTTCTTCAGGATAAACCTACTTCAGTATGGGCTCTCCACGGGCTTCAGTTCCTTCAGAAAATATCTGCCTGCTCCATGGGCTGAAGCATGGATATCTGTTCTGGTGTCACCTTCTCATGGGCTACAGGAGAATCTCTGCTCTTGCACCTGGAACAACTCCTTCCACTTCTTCTCTGACCTTGGTGATGCCTTGTTATTTCTCACTCTTTTTGTTCCCTCCTCCTTTCCTTATGTGGTATTTTCCCCTTTTTTACATATGTTTTACCAGAGGCACCACCAGTTTGGTTGATGAGCTCAGCTGCATGTTGCAGTGAGTCCATTTTGGAGCTGTCTGAAACCAGCGGTTACACCTTCTTCAGGTGGGCACAATAGGCAAAATAAAAAGCAGCACAGGACATACCAAAATACTGCAGACAATACATGTAATGGGCATTGCAAAACCAAAAGACAGTAGTATCTATTTTTTGTGTTGCTAATAATTTTGCAAAAGTTGCTCACATGGCAAAGGTAATATATATAGAAAGGTTACTAAAGAAAAAGGTCTACTAAATCACAGAAATAAGACATGTCCTCAGATGGCATGAGTTTGCACCTTGAACAAAAGGCTATCTCCATCATGAGGAACGACTTTTAAATGCTGAACACTTTAAAATAATTTTAGTTTGATTCCAAAAGTGTGTGCACATAGAAAAGTTCAAAATCAAAAATAAATGGAATCACCAACCTCAAGAGATATTAGAAGGAAGCGGAGGGTGGTGTCTCAGGAACCTTTGGGTCAGGTGATTTTCAAAATGTCATGAATTTTCTATGTTCACTTCATTCACCTCAAATTCAATGAAAATTCAAATAAATAGGTGTGTACATCATATGGAATACAGATCTGTAAAAAGAAATAAATTTTAAGGGAGTTCTCTCCAACAAATAACACAAGAGGAATACCGATAAAATCAAAGTTCTGAAAGAGTAGAGCTATTCCTGTTCTTTCATCAGATTTTGCTATTTATCTGCCTAATGACAGTGTAGGAGAACCTGTGAAACCTATTATATGTTTCTGTCATTTAACTATACCTCAGTTTCACACCAGTTGCATGTTCTGCCTACATAGAGAAGCAGTGATTCCCTAAATGATGATTTCTGTGTTGGGATGTTGGAATATCACAAAGATCTGTTCAAACAGTATTCAACGGCTCCTGTGTGTGTGCATGACTAGACAGAGACATTCAAAAGACTGAGACAAGAAACTTTCTTAATACACTACAGACAAGAACAAATTGATATGTTCATACATGCTTAGAAGCAGAGAGTCTTCAGATTACTCAGGAGAAGAGAAAGAGGGCTTGGTTCACATCAGGTGAGACCAGGAAAGTCTAAAGGGATAGAGAACCCTCCCTGCCCTGCTCCTCTGACAGCATGCTTATGAAAAGGGAGTTAGGGCTCGAAAGTGTTGCCACCCACAAAATCCTCAGTTGTTTCCCTTTGCCTCCTTTCTCTTCCTTTCATCTTATTACTTTTATTTCTTACCTGCATACTCAAATGTTCCCTTCAAGCATAAATCTGTCTGCTTTTATCAGATCTTTATTACCTCTACCCTCAACATTGCCACAGTCTTAATCCACTTACCTCCCTATACACCCTACTATTGTTCCTATGTGCAAGTTACTTTGTATTTGTCATGGTTTAACCCCAGCCAGCAACTAAGCCCCACACAGCTGCTTGCTCAGTCCCCTCCGGTGGGATGGGGAAGAGAATCAGAAGAGTAACAGTGAGAAAACTTGTGGGTTCAGATAAAGGCAGTTTAATAGGTAAAGGAAAAGCCATGCATACAAGCAAAGCAAAACAAGGAATTAATTCACCACTTCCCATGGGCAGGCAGGTGTTCAGCCATCTCCAGGAAAGCAGGGCCCCATCATGTGCAATGATTACCTGGGAAGACAAACACCATCTCTCCAAACATCCCCCTTCTTCCTTCTTCTTCCCCCAGATTTATATGCTGAGCATGATGTCATATGGTGTGGGATGTCCCTTTGGTCAGCTGGAGTCAGCTGTCCCAGCTATGACCCCTCCCAACTTCTTGTGCACCCCCAGCCTGGTCGCTGGTGGGGTGGGGTGAGAAGCAGAAAAGGCTTTGCCTCTGTGTAAGCACTGCTCAACAGTAATGAAAACATCTCTGCATTATCAACACTGTTTTCAGCATAAATCCAAAACATAGCCCCATACCAGCTACTACGAAGAAAATTAACTCTATCCCAGACAAAACTAGCACAATATTTAAAACTTTTTGAACAATCTGGAATTTTCTCCTGAATTCAGGCAATATATTGTCAAAAAAACCCCCCCACTCTAAAACCCACTCTTTGACAAATCAATCCTGACAAAAGCAGTACTTCTTCAGTACAAGCAGAGGATTTATTCAAGCTTTTCTTACATTTCTCTACAGTCTACAGTGACTCTTCAGACAAATCATTACTATTTTTCTGAGCTCCAGCAAAAGTCCAGTCAAGTACTCCTTGACCTGGATGATACTAGCGCAACATGGGACTTAGAGGTTGTCTGGTATAAATCAAGGCTAAGCAGATCCTCAAAGAATTGAAAAAGATTGGAAGGCTTGTCTGTTTTCCTTGTAAAAAAAAAGAAGGGTAAGGGAATATGAAAAGATGGGGCCATCAAATGAGGACAGTCTGTATGCAGGGAGAAAAATTCACCCACAGAGAACTAAATCCTGTAGAAATTTCTGTTTCAATTTTGTATACATGTGGTACTTTAATATCAAATAAATAAAAATTGTAATGCAGTAGGGAAAAAAATACAATATCAGAGCTTCCCATGTCTGGGCATCTGAAAGTACTTTTATTCTTCAAATATGTTATGGATGGTAGCCCTTCACTCTTTTCCCCACAACCATAACAACTAACAAGCCTTGATGTTTAAAACTTATGGCAAATTAAACCCCCTTGAGTTGAAATTTCTATAATGTTTATTTCATTGATTGCTTGTTATAAGAAATTCTTCTTTTGGGTGGGATATATTTTCCTTTTTCATTTTCCGTCTTGTGGTGCCTGCTATTTTTATTGCAACTTCAAAAATATTTGAGCCCTTTTATAAACCTGACGGCTAATATAAGTAGCTTAAGGAAAAAGAAAGTGAATGCAATGTTTGAGGAACAGCCCAGATTAACAGCTTTGGTTGAAACTAAAGTTTTCTACCAATCCACAAAGTAGCTGGAGTGCAGATGATGGTTGTACAAGTTTCCCTACCTAACAAATCTCAGCTCTGTTCTTAAGGGCCCACTTTCATGGATGAGAGGGCAGTTTATTGTCAAGGCACATTAAATTCCTGACATCTCTGCTAGAATTGCAAACAAAGGTACAGTTACTTCAGTAGGACTGTTGTTCAACATTACAGATATTTGATGAGGAATTCTTTATTACATTCTTGTGGTTTAGAAGGACTAAAACTCTTTCACAACATCATCTAACTCTGTCAATAATATATCATTATATGTTCTTACATTACTTCACTTTGGAGAAAAAGAAAAGACTATTTTTTACCCCTTATTGTACATAAAATTATCTTCTGAATGAAGGTCTTGCTTGATTATAGACAAGAAGTAGAAGATACTGGGAAACCAGTATAGTTGTATTCAAAAACTTTTAAAAATTATTGGGAAAGACATGGAATTTTCATTTGCACCCTATATATATTCTGAATATTTATTAAAACTTGTATCTACATGTATCTTGTATCTACATACAGATATGAAGGTTTCAAGTCGATGAAATCCTTTTGAGGGGCATAATGGTGTTAACATAAAGTCCATTGAGTAAGCAAAGGAAATTAAAAAAATGTTATAAATTATTTTTCCTTTTCTGTTTGCTCCACAGTTAAAGGAAGGTTTTACTTACATAATTCTCTAACAAATGTATATACAGAGATTTTAAGATGATTTCAGTTGACCATATCTGCAAATAAGTATGCCTACCTTTTTCTGAACTGCAACTGTTTTTTTTTTTTTTTCCTTATTTTTTTAAAAAGAAGGGAAATGCAGGTGAAATATACCAATTGTATTTGAATTGTCCCTGGCTCAAAGTAGTCTATAGTGCCAATGTTCACTGGTAGGAGGGCTCCCTAGCTGTCAGACATCTCATTCTATATGACCTCCTACTGCGTATAATCTCATGTTTCTGGTTTAGTGGTTTGTGAATCTTGTGGAAGTTAAGCACACACAAAAAGCCAAGCACAGCTTTTTTTTTTTTTTTTTTTTTTTCTTCCCTGAAAAGAGATGGACACAAACCTAGATGTTTTTCCAAGCAGGATTTTTACTCACTAAATAAATTCTTTGGCTCATTGTTGTCAGAGTTCACCTCAAATAACATACCTGAAAACTTAGGAGGAGACAAAATATTTTGGTTCAGAAGTAGTAATGAGTTGGATTATTTTTTTTTTCACTTTCCAGGATGTAAACTTATTATTTGGAGAGAAACAATAATCCCCTGTCTTTGATGCTTTAGTTTATTTGTGTCTAAATAATTTCTGATGGCTACTGACAGGTTACATAAGATGGACTGAAAATATAACTTTATAGCAAACTTTGGTTTTTGTTCAGGTCAAGTATAGAAAATGAAAAATAAATCTCTTCCCTCATATTTTTAAACCCAGATATTTATTTGAAAAATTGTATGAATAGCAAAAATACTTTTGTAAAATGTCCCTCAGAAATTTTATTTTATAGTTAAAACTAATGAACATTTTAGATACTAGTAGAAGAAATACAGAGGATCTCTACTTAAAAACTATTTCCTTGAGAAATAAACAGAATAATATAATAGCTACATCTGAAAAGAAATTAATATTTAGTGAGAAAAAAAATGGACTATTTCAATGAGTTAGTAAGAAAAGCTACAATTATGTAGCCTTCATAAATGATACCATAATGATAGTGTTTGATCTGATTCATAGAAAATGATTCAGCTTGAGACAAAGGAATAAACAGTAATGAAACTCAGCAATCTAAAGTTAAATGACTAAGATACTCAGCAGCAGTTATGTCTGTACAATAGATGTTTCTTTTTAAAATACTGAAGAAAATACTCTGGGACTGGAAGTTTTAGGGAAGTGGTAATGAGATACAGAGCCTTTCACCTCTAGGTCACTGAGTTCAATTGCATTTTAGTTTGCTACTGACCGACATTTGCTTTAGCTGATGGCTATTCAATAGTCTATTGTGAAATGAGTTAGAGGTCTCAATCCCATTCCTACTGCAAAAGTAACCACAAAACATTTAACAGCCACAGCAATAACACCTGCAGTATGTACATGGGACCCTATTACCCTGTGTCTTCCAAAACAAGCTCTAAACACCCCAAATTTTGTTACAGTACAGGATTCACTGTAGTACAAGATCAGTTCAGAGGCGATTTCACACAAAACAGAAATTGCATTTGTAATTATATATGAAAATTAACAAAGCAAGTATTATTGTCTTGATTATATTTCCTGTGGAAGTCTGATGATCTTATGTTCCCCTGTGTAACTGTTTTTCAGCATGTTTCAGAATTTTGCACTGTTCACGCTGCACTGTGCAGAAGTACACCCAACCTGAGCTGGGAAGGGGCAGGGGGGATCATGCAGCTGTGCAACCAGCGCTGGACTTGATATCCATATGGACTACAGTTAATGAGATCTGCTGCTCTCCCCTTACACTGTTGCCTCCAAAATTTCACATCATAAATTCTCCTTTGTAGATATTCTCCGGAGTATGTTGAAAAATTAGGGAGTTCTGCAAACAAAAGTTGAGGTAGAGGAACCTAAGACATAGTAGAAGCGTAAGAAACTTTTAAGAATTACAGTGAAGAATCTGTCACTACTAGGCTGGAGAGAAAATAATTCATCTAGATTGTCATGGCAACATGATTTTTGTGGTTCCCTTAAATCTATTAAAATAAGATTTCACTGTTTTGGAGTTGTACAGTCTTGCTTATTTTATTCTTGAATAAGTATCTTTGTTTATATATGACATTTGCCAGGATTATGTCAGACTTGCCATTATAAAACCTGAAAGGTTCCTGAAAAATTGATATTTCTTATATCATTTATAAAGTTACATCACAGTGATCTCACAAGGAGAAATAGCCACTTCAAGTCTAAATGACGTAGTCTGATCACAATATAAATATAAATATAAATTAAACAATCTTATGAAGAATATGAGAAAGAAATGAGTTTATACTCAATATCCTTATGTTTAATCACAAGAAGAGAGAAGCAAAAACTTACACGGATCAAATGAAGAAGACTGCACCCTGGCTAAAGAACACTCAAGTCCCTGTGGCTGTGCTGCGTGATCCCTTAATAAAAGAAGCTGAGTACCAGTGTGAGGGCTAGTGATACAGTCTAAGTCAGTAGATGTTACCCGAGGAATGAGAACAGCTAAAAAGGATCTTTATTGTTGCCTATAGCTTTCATGCTGCATTTTGGCTTTGAATGTTTTTGTCAACTGCTTGCAAAACTATGTCATAAAATAAACATTATTTTGTACTAAATTTGTCTAGTTATAGAGATGACTGAGTAGTCCAATAATGGATAAACACATTGCTCCTTCAGAAGCTGCAAATACATTACTTAAATATGGATTCATCAGGCCTGAGACTGGGATTTTATTATATAATTTTGGATTTACAGCATCTGGGTTGCCTCCATCTAGAGGGGGGAGAAATAGAAAATGTTAGGATGCAATTTATCTGATATATTTTAAGGTGCATCTATCTTAATGTATTTTTTTGGAACAATAATACACCATTGAAACACATTCCATGATGTTCCCCATCTACTGCATATTAATTTGGATCACAGATTACTTTTTGAGAAAACTAAAGCTCCGCTCAAAATCTGCTTCAAATAAGCTTCTCTGTCAAAAAGTTTGGAGGAAAGTCAGTAGTAGGTATCCCAGGTTCTGATACCGAAGTCAGTACTGTTTAATCTCTTCTTTAATGACTTGGATGATGGGACAGAGTGCATCTCAGCAAATTTGCAATGATACAAAACTGGAAGGAGTGGCTGGTAGACCAGATGCCATTCATGAGTGGAGACTCATGAAGTTCAACAAAGGGACATGCAAAGTCTTACATCTGGGGACGAACAACCCCAGGCATCTGTATACTGCTACAACTGGCTGGAAAGCAGCTCTGCATGGAAGGACTGTGGGTTATTGTTGGACAGCAAGTTGAACATGAGCCAGCAATGTGTCCTTGTGGCAAAGAAGGCTAATGGCATCCTGGGCTGGATTAGGAAGAGTGTTGCTAGCAGGTCAGGGGAAGTGGTCCTTCCTCTCTACTCAGCACTGGTGAGACATCTGGAGTACAGTGTCCTGTTCTGGGCTCTCCAGTACAAGAAAGATATGGACCTACTGGAGTGAGTTCAGTACAGAGCCACAAATATTATCAAAGGACTGAAACATCAATTGTACGAGGAGAGACAGAGAGCTAGGACTGTTCAGCCTGCAGAAGAGAAGTCTTGTTATCAATGTGTATAAATATCTGATGGGAGGGAATGAAGAAGAGAGAGCCAGACTCTTCTCAGTGGTGCCCAGTGATATGACAAGTAGTAATCAAAGTAAATTAAAGCCCATGAAATTCAATATGAACACAAGAAACCTTTACTACGAGCGTGATTGAATGCAGATTGACAGAGAGGTTCTGGAGTCTCCATCTGTGGATGTATTCAAAACCTGACTGGACATAGTCTTGGACAACCTGTTCTAGCTGACCCTACTTGAGCAGCAGGGTTGGACTAGATGTTCTCAAGAGGTCCCATCCAACTTAAATGATGTTGTGATTCTATGAAGTCCTCCAACACACGAGACAATAAGAGGGTCTTGAATTGTCAAGAGCTCCTGTGATATCCTGAGTTGTTTCTTGCTCTTCATGAAGGGCCAAATAACAGTTTTGTTTTTAACATCAACTGCAAGACATCAAATCTCTAAGATTCAGCTGTCCCTCATATATACAACCTATCTTCTACCTTTTACCTCAATATCCCTTTTCTTCTTTGCCTACCTCGTTCTCTTTTGATGTTCCTCATTAATGAATCCTCTTCTAAAATCCCTTTCTCTTATTCTATGCTTCATTCTGCTCTGTCCTGATAATTACATCAATCTTCTTAGTCTCCCAGAAATCCTAGATGGTGCCAGCTGTGCCCTCAAAAGGCCAACAGCCTCTTCAGAAGCAGGGTTGTAGTAGCTGTAGTAATGGTGCTGTGCACGGGAACAACTCACATCTTGTACACTGGATGAGTCTGGAGATATAGAAAAAATGGGCTCAGTGTATCCTTTCTGTGACATCTTCTGATTTGTCTGTGCATCTTCAGCAGTAGCCCTTGCAGCTAATGCCCTGGGACAGGCACTAAATTGAAATGTGCATCTTGTTGACATTGTCTAGACAGTTAAGGAATCAATGAAGAATAAAAGCCTGGACAAACTTATCAACATCTCTCACTTAAACCACTGAAGCTGAGCTGAAGTGTGAACTGCTGAAGCCCTAGAGAACCTGTGTCTGACTGCTCTCGGTGGACTTGCCCACCCCAAGCCAGTTAGCACCAAAATATGGAGTCAGAACTAGAGAGTTCATGGTGGTAGCCAGCTCTTTGAGTACAGGCATCAGCTACCAGATTTTCATATGGGGACCTAAGTTGTGACTACCACAGCCAAGTTCTGTGCTCACTGCTAGTTGTCCCACATCTCAAGGACAGTGCAGTCCCTCAAACCCAGGCTCAGCTCCCCAACCCAATATATCAACTGGATCATAAAGAAAGTACTTGCAAAGAGTTAAAGAAAGTTAAGGTTCCTGTCTTATTGCTCAAGCAACAGATGTCCAAGAAGGATAAGGGCAATTTAGGCACGGTGTGCTTTGCTGTAGAGGTATTAAACCCACAGTTCCCTCCCTATGGGTTTGTCTAAGAGCTAAAACCAGAGTTTAGGTTGAACTTGGGCAACCAGTTGGATGGTCTCACTCATAAATGAACATGTACAAAACAAACAAGAATAAATCTGGTCTTTCATGTGAGAGGCTTTGTGTTGTTGATGAGTGACAGAGGAAGTGACATACTACTGCTGAAAGCTCAGTGTGGCACTTCTCAAGAAGCCTACAGTCAAGAACACCACATTTTGCTGGATAACTTTCCTTCAACCAGCCTCAAACCACATAACTAGTAAGGATTCCCAGTCCAGTGGATAAGACTAGAATTAGTGCGAGGAAAAATCTTCAAAATGTGTACAGTGTAGATGTGGGGACCTCAGCACTGACGGCTTGATCAGCTGGTCTGCACCTGTTGGACTACAGAAGTTGTTAACTCTGACATAAGCTCACACTTTTACTTCATGAGGAAATGGATCACAACCTGTTCTTTCTCCACTAGCTATAAAAGGAATCTGAGTAACTTGGTTGAGGAAGTCTGCACTGAGTAGAAGAATTTAATTTCTGATGTCTCTTCCTAAAGAATTATGGGCTTCCCAAAAACCTATAGAGAAGTCTACACCAAGTTGCAAAGGCTTGGTAGTGGGCATATAATACAAGTTTCAAAGTCACAGAGATGTATCTTCTTTGGAAAAAAATGCTTCAGCTTTGCAACCAGCTTTTGCTGTGAAGTCTAGACCTATCTAGTTGAGAAACGTCTTAGAGTTAATTTTTCCCTAAAGGACTACTTTTTCAGGGAAAGGCTTGGAGAAGTTTTATCCTATGCTATATAACCATTTTATAATTAAATTGCATTAAAAAATGTTTCCAAGACTAAATCTGATACAAATTGATACTTTCCAAAACTGTTGCATCACTGTAAAATATGTATGAAAAAGTTTTTATTTCTTTATACATTGATATGAAGGTTAATATCAATATAACTATCTATATTGGGATGTTTTAAAATTGGTTAATTACAGATGATATTGTGGGGAGTCTTGACCTAGAGACAAAGAAAAATGGAAGACTACCCATTTAATGAGTGATTAAAATATACGCTTTGAACATTTATTAACATAGACTATTCTTTTAAAATCAAATTAATTGTTTCCATGAAGAGAAAATCCATCAAGAATTATTAAATGCAAAGACATAGCCAAAGCTTCTGTTTCAGGAAGATTGGTAGATGTTGCTAAGAAATGATACTGGGCAAAACACAACTGCATCCTATAGCTGATCAGTCCACCTAGCCTTATACTTATATTGATCAAAAACTGGGTCCATCAACAGGGTCATCTGTGATGTTGAGATTTTACATATTAATATGATAAACACTTAAAACTGAAAATGTTAATAAACAGTCAATTATGTCCTATATTCTTTGATTTATCATAAATTCTACATTTTCCATAGTAGTTTGGTTCACTGATGAGATAAAATGATCATTTTACCAGTATGAATTAGATAAACATAGCAGTAAAAATGAGTTACTATAAATATGACAATCTTATATCCAGGCATTGAGTAAGGCCATTTCTAAGTGAAACTATAACCAATAATATGGTTGCAATAGGAGAAGAATTAAAGTTTACAAACATCACAGTAGAAAAATGGGAAATAAGTTAAAGACAACTAGTATATGTCACTGAAGTGACTGCAAGACTTATTCTCAATTTGTTTCCTTAGTGTGGAGAGATTGATAATATTTTTAAAGCAAATCTCCAGTTGACAAAAAATCAAATAAAAATATTTGATCACAATAAAGGGAAATTTTTTCTATACGCTACTGCAACTTTCAAAACTGTAGCAAAATTAGAAAGGAGCCATATTTATTTTATAGATTAGTATTTTTATGCTAAATATGAAATTATGTTAGCATAAACAAAAATTATATCATTGCAATGTATTAACAGCTGCAGTAGAACAACAAAAAAGGACCTTGCTGAGCTGCCAAGCTTCACTTCCACAAAAGTGTAGGCAGACAATTCACTTTCATATATAAGGGACAATCTCAAAAACAAAAAAATCCAAACCCTTGACATTTACTTTAATTGGATCAGAATTTGGCTTTCAAAATATACATGTGTAAGCCTCAGTCAAAGAACAATAAACATCAAGATACATGATTTCATTTAAGCAGTTTCTTTCTAGGGAAAGAGACTTTTTTCCATATTATTGCCATTCCAGCTAATCAGATAATGAACTCTTACATATCTATTCCATTCACTTTAATTTAAATTTCATTTAATCTGGTTCTCACTGAGTTCAAAGGAACTTTTATTTTTAAACACTTCCACCATGAAACAGATTTGTTCTCATCAATATCATTATTTGCTGTACCTGAGAATCTCTTTCATAAAAGCTACTTCCTTAAATGTTATTTTCACACAACCATAAACCTTAAAAAGATAGAAGACTTATTATACTACACCCAACCTCTCCTGTTTTCAGGGTGTTTCCTCAGGCATATTGTTATTGTTGTAAGTCTGAAAAGGGACTTCTGTTAGTTTCACTCACTCCATGGTCTGTCATGCTCACAGTTCCACCTTTGCAATGTTACAGTCAATGTTGCATAACTCTATTATCAAATCAATAAGAAAAGGTAAATTATGAAGAAGGAAGTAATTTTCTGAAGACTGAAATCTGTATTCAGTCAGCCTATCACGGTGCCCAGGCTGGAGTTATCACCTCCTGTGGCGGCAATGAACAGCTCAGATCACATAGTATTTAGTACCATCAGATACCAATCCATATTTCTACACCAATGTTAGTAAATTAAACAATGCTGGGTGGCATTCTCAGACACTGATGTCAAAAGGCATAGTATAGCCTGTTGTCTATACTATGCTTCCAGAAAGGGTCTGCTACCTGGAAACTACCTGTAAGGAATTAGTCATACCTACTTCCAAACTGCTTCCTGAGAATGGTTTGTGGGAGTGCTAGTTCATAAGTGAGAACCTCTCCAGTAGTGAATTGGAAATTATTACCAAACCAAACTTCGGTCTTAAAGAAATTATTTTATGCTGCCTTAAAAATGCTTTTTTCAACTGAAATGACTCTTTCTCCAGTCTATTTTCCATGGAAAAAAAAAAAAAAAGCTATCACATTTGCCTTCTCTGAAAAAAGAGTAAGAGAAGAGGAAGTTATCAGCATGAATGTGCAAGGATGAAGCATTATCTCTTTGTTAATAACTTGAAACGCCAAATCAATTTCAGTCTACATAAAGGAGTAATCATTCCTGTACACTAATTATTATTGAATGCTGTCTTCATGCTATTGCTGACAAATCACTAGTCTTTCTTTCTGTTGAGAAATGTTGAGTCTGATAAGATTATTTTATATCTCTGATGAAAATCCTAAGCCAAATTATGAATCCTTTCTCCAGAATCTTTTAAAAAAGTTCAAATGTAAGATCAGAATATTTGAGAAGTGATTTAAACTTTTTGAATTGAAAAGGTCTTTATTAATATTAATATCTGTGATACTGAATCTAAATGTTAACCTAGTTGATACATATTCAGTGCTCTAGATAATTATGGTGTTTTTCCTCAAAGCAATAGTAGAAACTAAAACTGACAGTTAGGTGCTAATGAGAGTTAATCCTGAGAAAAGGGAAACTGAGATGAAGACAAAAACTACAGGTAAAAGTTATACCTTCTTGTGTGACAACCAAGGTTGAGAGATAAATGACATGAAGAAATTCAAAGCATACCATGACCCAAAACTACAAGAAGATATAACTGAAGAGTTTCACAGACTGAAAATAAATAATTGTTGAGAACAAAGAGTGTAATCTCTGTCATTATTAACTGAACAAAATTCCTATTAATAATTAATCCTGGCAGTTTTGTTAGAACAAGGACTGAAGTATTTTTCCTCCAAAGAGAAAGAAGAAAATTGTAAGTACGAGAAACTGTAGAGAAACCCCAGATTTCTTGCATTTAATGTTGAAAACTCTGCTGTTCAAAGGTCAGTATTTCTATATGTGCTTTGAAGTCCCAAAGCTTAAGTTCACTGACTTTGTTGTATAAGTTACAGTTATAGATTCAAATGTAAGTTATCTGAGAAAGAGGTTCCCAGCATATAATCTTCTCACTCCACTTCCACCTTTCCCAATGTGGTCTACAGGTCAATCCTATCAATGTTTTTGCACATATTTGAACTAAAAAATGCAGACATATTCATTATTGACATCAATGTTTGGGTTTTTTTTAATTATACACAGCCACAACTACTTCCTTAGTCTCAAAAATAGTCATTCACATGATTTATTCTATCACAATGGTCAGTTAGTGTCTGCAGAGCAAATGAATTAGAGTGTTCTTTACATTCATATATACAAACCAAGTATCTGAGGCGTCTAGCCAAGCAGTGCTCATGTGAGGTGGAAGATATCCGAAAGTGAAGTTGCCTTCTCCTAGCCCCTGTCAGTGCAAGGCTGAATGTCAGCAACAACATTAAAATCATGTGAGTCTGTTCAGTAGACCTGCATGCATGCAGCTCAAATCTGTTCTGTTAAAGGAGAAGGGAAGGTGTCTCATATCTATTTTTAAAAAATCCACTCTCCAGAAAATGTAGATAGTATTTTAAGAATGGGGGAGGAAGGACAGGGGGATGAAGTTTCCCAGGAGGACACACATGATTAAGCAAGAGGATGATGCGTAGAATATGAGGGGAGGTGTTTGAGGCTGTGGGGAGAGGACAATAAGGGGGAGACATATCGATCTCCTTTTTGTGTGTTTCACATGACTGCAACTGCAATAAAAATAGTTGTCCCGATTTGGGGATGAGAATGATGTTAGCAACTGTAAACTTTTAACCAGCCCTGTATAAAAGGATCCAGAAGAAAGGAGGAGCTACTCTTTGATTATTACAAGGAGGCCTTGAGGGTGAATTAATTAATTGTAATATAGGGGTAAACAGTTCATATTTGCTCTGCCCAAGAAAGAGCAAATACATACGTTATTACTTTATTGGACTGCTGCTAAAGGAAGGCAGAGTTAGGATTACATGAATATGTTCTGTATTTCCATACGTCCTGTGTTTAGAAGTCTGAATCTGGAATATTGCATTTCTTAGTTTTCAGCTCTTTGCATTCAGATGAATTCTGTGCTCTGGAAGAATGTGAAATACTATTTCACAACCTTCCTTACTAATCAGTTTTTTTAGTAACTGAATGTCATTTTTTAAATATCTGGGAAATAAGGTACAATTAGTCAACCTTGATGCATCTTTTCAGTTAAAATAACACACATTTTAAAATATATTTTTCCATAAATTAAAAAAATAGTTTTTATTTTTAAGATAATTTTTGCTTAATTCTAACATTGTATTTTTAGATCTCAGACCAGCAGGCTGACAAATATCTGCCTACCATGCAGTAACCAAACTTTAGGTAGCATGAAAAGCTACTGATTAGAGCTTTTCTGTATATTTGCAAACAGTGACTATCCTCCAGTCTTCTTATCTGAAGAGACTGCTTCATGGGAACTCCCATCAGGAACCCTTAAACCTGAAAAGACTTTAGCTTTCTTCAAGCTTTATAAATCTAGATGCTTCCCTTGCATAAGAATAACCAGAGGAATTTTCTTTTATCAAAAAATATCATAAAAAGAAAGCTGTAACAAACACCATTTTTAAGTGTGAAAATCAAGCTTTAAGCCAGGCTTTCATGTGTCTGTCAAGAACAGTTTATTCTTCAGTTGCTGCAATAATTAGTAGTAGTAAATCAGCTAAGGTAGTATATTTATATTACAGAAATTTCCTGAAATTTGTTAGTATGATAACAGATCTTCAAATAGAAGAAGAAGAACGGCAAATGCTGGAGGTAATGAATTTTAGGAGTAGCATTATTTTTGTAAAGGTATTGAAATATCCAAATCAGTGAAAAGATATATATATATATATATATATATATATATATGTCGGTTTTTTAAAAGATTAAGAATATGCACCACTCCAAGGTCAGAACATAGGCATTTTTACTAATGACACAGCAAGTAAAAGGGGTTGAGTTATTTATTTGTTCCCTTACACCGCTATGCCGTGCAACCAATACCAGCAGTGCAGGCAAAGCGAACTCTAGAGAGCCTTTATAACCCTTGTCCCATAGGCTATGAACAAGCGAGCAGAAGGGGACAGAAAGAGTGAGCCAGGCATTAACCTACACAACTTCAGCAACTCACTGCTGACGTGAAATATAAGATGTGCTCAACTGATGCGAATCATAGACCAATGGAGCTTTGTAACTCCTTGAGACACCTGCATGGTATAATCACCTAGTAACAATAATCGTTCTTTAAAATAGTCTTTAAAATAAAAATGCCTTGTCCAAATGGAGTGCCTTGGGATCCTTTTTATAACATGTATTTTTTGTTGTGAAGAACGCAGGCTTTATACATAAGGTAACATAAAACAGGTTTTGTAAGCACACTAATTATTCCAGAGTACAGTGATATTTTATTGTATTCTGATATACATAATTGACAAAAGGAGCTGACCTGAAACAGGTGATAGTTAAATTTAATCTACAATACCAATCCATATCAAATTGTCTGCACAAAGTCTTCAAGCAGAAATGTTACAAAGAGCCTGTGGAGAAGAGTTATATAACTTTATTTTTTAAATTATCTAATTTATTTCTTTTTATAAGGAAAATAGTAACTATTTTTTTTTTTACAATATTACTCCAGATTTTTCTTTCATTATTATTGAATTAATATTTTGTGTGAAAAGTACCTTTCTTTCAGCCTAGATTACTGATCATTTTAACCATGAAAAAAGCCAGCTAAAGACTCTCTCATTTCTTCTGGTTGCATCTGTCATCTTATCATAATCTAAACCAAAAGGAAAAAAAAAGTAAAGAGTATATTACTGTCAATTGTCGAAGCTACTGAACATGCAGTCAAACCAAGCCTACAGGATCAAAGCTGGCAGTCTGCAACCAGATCATGGTTCATAATTTGAGTGCCACTAATTTCTATTATAAAGGCAACAGATAAACTACATTTTAAAAAGCTTTTTGCTTTACTGGCAGAACAGATTAGGCTTTCCATTTATTCTGGGACTGTAAATGTAGCTGTTACTATAGTAACTGTATATCTCTTGAACAGTAAATAATTGTGTTAAATGGCTAAATGGCAAATAGGTTTATGGCTACTCTGGTGCTAAGGAACTTGAATATGCTAAGTTTTTAACTGTATTTTTCAAGATCATCTGCACAGTGACCATAATAGGTCCCATATGGAAACTAGAAATCTTTCCTAATGAGACTTTTCAGAGTTGTGCAGTTGTGCACTGCGTAAATGACTGAGAAATTTTGTGAATCTCAAAAATTCAGGATGAATGTTAATCTAGTATGAATTTCTGTTGTGATATTCTACAGTTGTCTCCAAGAAAATATCATAAGAAAGTAATGAAAACATATGAAAAGATTTTGTCAGAATTAGGCCCTTAAGTTTAAAGATTAGAGCAACTAAATTGACTGCTGGTGATTTGAAAAACCTCAAAAAGCCATGTAAAAATCCATGGACTTTGTCTTCAATACATGTTTTTGTTAGAAAAATATTTATTGCTACAGACAATCCAAGCTAACCAATTTATACTGTATATTTCTGTAGGAGATTTGGAAGAAAATGTCTTTAACCTAAGCAGCTACAAGCTCCAAAATTTATTTTCTATAAACAGATAACTATTCTATGATTTGATGATTCTATGATTTAATTCAGTACTATTACACTCCCCGCCCCCCACACTAAAATAAAAAGATGAAATGCAAGGAATAAATTTTCAGTGCTGCCTTTCACAAAGACAAATGAGAGGTGATATTTTTGACCCTTCTCAGAGATAAAGTTGTGTGCTAATATTTGTGAAATAAAAACTTAAACAAAGACATTGGATCATCAAAGAAGAGGAGGAAAAATACCAGGTGATCTATCCCATAATTCCATAGAGCCTGTTGTTTGTCTGTAATGGACAGCACTAGGATACATTGTCTTTGACGCAGAAATTTTCTGCATTATAATTTTAAGCAATTTAAACCACACACTAAGCTATGCTTTTTATAATTTATGAAAAACATGTTTACTCAAGTTTAAAATAATGTATATCAGATAAAGCAGAAAATACTTCAGATATATTTTGAGAGATTATAATCTTATTAGATAAGTAAATTTAGGCCCTCATTGCAATACTTTAAAACTCTGCAAGATTGTTAACTACACTATAATAAAAAAAAAGATATATCATGTTATAGCTAGTCACAACTGTTTTCAGAAAATCACAACAGGTAAACGTATCACAACAGCTAAGCACAATCCCCTGAAGTCTTAGCAGGTATATGTCCTGGAACTCAAACCCTCCATTTCTCTCTTTAAATGTGCTATAATATTGGAGTTCCAAGTTGCCAAGTTCTTAGGTTTATTTGGTTTTGCTTTATGATCTCAAGATCAGGTCTGGATGGCTAATGAGGTACAACTGTAACAATCTGTTTTTTTTCAGGGAATTATCATATACCTGACACAATGTCCTAAAAACAATCCTCAAAGAGGAAACATCAGAAAAAATACCAAATGTCTTTTCATGTTCCTAGTGAAAATTTAATCTTATTAGATTAAAAGATGTCACAGGAAGCTGGCAGCTCTGGGAAGACAGACATGTGGATGTGCTATGCGGGCCAGAGTGCATCACCATAGCAGGAAACTGAGCAAACTTTATGAGATAGCTAGTGCCTGAATCTCAGCATCTTCCAAGACTGTTGCAAGATTTGTCTAAACTGTTTTCAAGCAGTAATGGAATAATAACCACCAGCCCAGAAGTATAAACCATAGTTTAGTTGTCTCTAACATAGGCCTGGATTCTACAATGTAGCCTACATTGTACATAAGAAATGCCAGAGATAAATACATCTTTTTCAGCAAATAAAAAAATGGCCAGTGAACAGGCAACACAACCAAGACCAGCAAGACTCCAAGCAAAAAGCCAGAACTTTCCCTTGGACAACAGCTAACAGCAATGGGGTAGGGACTTAGACTGAAAGGAAGTTCAGTAATCTAGTCTTCTTGGGATTACCCTTGGCATCTTATTTGGAAAGAAAGATATAAATTGACAAACCTCCATGCTTACAATATACATGAATTACATTATTTTGTTCAGTAATATAGCTACTTCAGTCATTAGTTCTTTAAGAAATCTTGGGTGAATGCTATCTGGTTGCTGTAATTTATTTAAATTTAATTTCTTGAGTTGTTCCATCATCTGATAACTTCACTACGTGTAAAAGTGACACATTAGGAAGGTATGCCTCCATTATCTTCCATGAAGACCCATGTAAAGAAATCTTTCAGGTTTTCTGTAATCTCTTTATACTCAAAGACAAATCCTTCCATATGAATTCCTAATTGCATTCTATATTTGCTAGGAATGGTGTCAGCATACTTCATTCTCCTGTCAGATTACTATTCTAGATATTTTAAGAAACCTTTTGTTTGGACCATCTTTTGTTCTATAGCTGTACAGCACCTAGCACAATAACAAGTCAGATCATGACTCAGGCTCCTATAGTGTGTGACAATAAAGACAATTCTTATTTCCACTTTTATATATTGTCTTATGCTGTTATCTTACATATGTATTTACATTAACCTCACATATAGTGAGACAAATTTGTTATTTTAAATCATATTTTGAATTAGATGAAATTATGATTCTTTTGGTTTTGCTTCTTTTGCATTTTTTTGGCATTTCATTTTAGTGTGATCCGTAGTTTTCCATAGGACTTTTTGCCCAATTCCTGTAACTTGTTAGAGCCGAATCTGGTTCCAAATAAAATATATTTTTTTGCTGCTTACAAAGTAAAATTTCAGTGCTGCATATCAGGACTAATTCACATAACTTCTATTCATATTATTTTACACTATTTAGCATATCCTAATATATTCATGAGAAAGTGTGTTTACAGTATATTTAATTTTCCTATAGTATTGTGTTTTGAGGTAATGCTCTGTAA
Organism: Strix uralensis; assembly: GCF_047716275.1. Lineage (NCBI taxonomy): Eukaryota > Metazoa > Chordata > Aves > Strigiformes > Strigidae > Strix > Strix uralensis. The sequence continues at coordinate 141,703,175 of NC_133972.1, read as the reverse complement.
CTGCAAAAAGGTTAATTATTCTTGTTGAATTGAGTGTGATAACTTATTTACAAAATTATTTTTTTAATATCTGCTAAAAGAGCTGTTCCAGCTTGCAATTCTTTCTCATAAAAACTTTAAAAACAGTAGGGCTCAAAAAAAAAAAAAAAAAAAGATTTTGTTAATGGGAGAGACAAGTGCATAATTAAAAGTTTGATGAATCTCATCTTTTTAACAAAATGTCCAAATGATTGATGAAAAATATTAAAGGCAAACTATTCCAAACTGACAATTTTTAAAATAAATGTCTAGGAAATTTTATCGTCTCTTTGGTATCAATATGGTTTCATAGCTTATATATTTTTAGAGGAACAGATTTCATTCAACTAGTGTATGAAATGTGTGAATTGATTGGCTTAAAATAATATGCAGCAGGATGATTGTTAAATGCTTCAGCAATATTCAGCAATTAATGCTTTTTGGAGACAAAACTTACAATATAACACAGAAAATCTCAACACTTACACATAACAGCCACTTTGGTATTTAAAATAATTTTGGGTAGATCATATCATTTTAGACTGGATATTAGGAAACATTTCTTTACAGAACAGGTTGTTAGGCGTTGGAATGGGCTGCCCAGGGAGGTGGTGGAGTCCCCATCCCTGGCGGTGTTTAAGAGTTGGGTTGGCATAACACTTAGGGATATGGTGTAGTTGGGAACTGTCAATATTAAGTTAATGGTTGGACTAGATGATCTTCAAGGTCTTTTCCAACCTAGATGGTTCTGTGATATTTCAAAGAGAGATGTTTTTTTCATTTTATGTCAGCCAGCGTCCTTTGTCAGAAGTAACATCCTCTAAACAACTGAAGAGGCTTTCAGGGCAGATACTGCTGTGAAAAGCTCAGAGGAAAGACAATTCCAAGTTTACAAAACGGGGAAGTGTGATAGCCTTTTATTTCCATGGCTCAGCTGGGTCTCCAATGTAAAATTATATGAGTGAAGCATGGTGCAAGTTCAGTCTAGGCAGCACTTCTAGTCAGAACCTGAGAACTGATCATGGTCTTTCCCTTGTAGCTGTATACATTTACGTTTTCAAAGGAGTCTTTATTTTATCAAAGCATGAGCAACTAGCCTCTCATATTTCATTTTTAAGTTGTGTTTTCTAGTGTTTGTTTTTGTTCTTTTTATTCTCTTTCAAACAGTTTTATCCTGTTGAGAGGTGAAACTTGGATTTGAGGAAGAGCATGCATGACTACTGATTCCCGATTTCTGAAGAAAATGAGACTTAACACATTCAGTATTATGTGTCTCTTTCTGTCTGTTCACCCACAATAACATTTAAAATATTGGTCAATTCAAATAAACCGACAGGAAGTAAGGAACTCAAGGATATTAAAACCCTGTAATTCTAAGGAAAAAGAGTAGTTGGTTAGAAAAGAGCCTTTATTAATGTGTAACAGAGAAGTTGTTAATGCCCAAACATGGACAAACTCCACCAGGTCTCACATCTCATTAGCCACCATAGAATTAATTATGAAATGCATATCCATAACAAACTATGGTTTTTTTATGCTACTCATGAGACTATTTAAATCCCAGACTTTTACATTAGTACACCAACCAGCCACGGAACACATAATTCTGTTTTACATGGACTTCTCAAGTCTTTTTACTAAAGTCTTAGAAGCTGGCACTATTGGCACACTTGAAAGCATCTCTCTTGAGCTTATGTCCTACATAAACTCCTACAAATGTGATGACTAGTCTCTGCCAGAAACCAACACACAATTCATTTGTTGTCTAGCAGTTTTTTTCAATGTGCACTATGTGGACTTCTACACTGTTCTGTTTCCTGGGGAGTGGATTAACTGGAAACCTATTTCTCTTTGTACCCAAAACTGCTTAAATATAGTAATAAAAAACCCAAATGATTAAAGTATCTAACTTATTTCCATATGACCAAAACCACCCCTCCCCCAAAATCTTATTTCAAAGAAATGTCATTAATATAAAATTGCTGGATATGGGCAAGGTTACCACAGTAATCTGCATTGCAGTTAATAAAAGCCTTTACTATGTTTGTGGTATTTTCTTAGAAAATAATATAAACACTATTTCTGGCAATTTGCCACTTGTTGAGAATTTCAGAAAAGTACTGAAGGGTTCTCAGTGCCTGCCTAATGTCATTCAGAAAAACAAAGTAAAATGAAGAAGCAAGTCGCTAAAGTAAATTCTTAAAGTATTTTAGATTTGTCTTTCTGTATAAAAACATTACTACTACTTTTAAAAACCCTTGGAAAGCAGGCTTCATGGGTCCATGCAGCCCACTTATCACAAGCAAGGCAACAACAGCTCAGACTGCATCTGGGTACTAGCAGTTATTTAATAATCAGCAAGACTCAAGCTGTTACACTACTTAATTATCTCACACATTTGCTTGCACACTCTGCCTCCAACATTACATTTCCTAAGTCTCTAGTTCCTCTCAGGGATTTTGTTACTGGTCAGGAATGGTTGGGCAAAATCTTCAGACTTCATGCTGGGCACCTGCTCACAGTTACGAGTCTCAGGTGTTATTGTAAAGGTTTGTGGGTCTCCATAGTTCTCCATCTCCAGGACCTTCCCTCCAACCTCAAGTTTTCTTCATCTAAATACTCTATATGCAGAAACACAACATGTGATCAATCTCTTAATCCTTGTTCTGCCTCATGTCTTTGAGGATTTAGCGTGTGTCACCCCTGCTAAGTCCAGGTATCCTCAATGTTTATAATTAACCTGTACTGGTTGTAGGCTTCAACTTGAGTTTTACACATTCATCTTTACCTTCCCCCCAAGCAACAAAAAGCTCTGCTGCCTGTCAGCATTCATGATCTTTTACCTGCTACACCACTAAACTTCCAAGCAGAGATTCTGAAAGGATAGAATAACCTACTTTCCTAGTACTAAACAAAAGTTCAAGAATGGGTCATAAAAAACCCCAAAACAATCAACAACAAGAACCCAAACAGATCTACCATGAATATGGGCATGATCAGAACCTTACACACAGAAATGTGAATAGTAGATAATAAAATCAAATGCTTTGATAAATGACCAAGACAAACTGTAATATTCCAAAATAGAAAGTAAAGACATGGGATATTAAGAAGGGTTATCTTTTGCTCACACAAAACTTTTTACCTGTCTTTGAGGGAATTTCAGTATGGTTTTCTAGTTATGGAATAATCCCTGGAAGTCACAAATTATGTAGTGCAAGTAGGCAGTCAATGCTTAAACATTTAAGAATAAGAACAGTCCTTGACTGGGATATAGGATATGCTTTTATTGGTAGGATATTCAGTGTTAGGGTAATATATCTTAGAATATCAGTATGAGAAACAACACTTCATATCGCAGTTTAAAGGTTGGAAAGCTCTTGTTAACTGTTGTATTAATTTGATCAGAACATGCATGATATACAATAATTTCTACTAGTTATAAAATGGATTATTTTCCTCTGAAGAAAGACTATTTGACAACTAATGTGATTATTCCTTTGCAACATTGTTTGAATACACATTCAGCCATAATTTAAAAATCAGTCTTTGTATGTAACTACAAGGAAATCTGATTTCTCATTTTTTCTTTGCTACAGAGTTTTAGAAATAAACAGAATCTAGCAGAGTTATTACCCTTAGTGTAGCTAATAATGTAACTATCATATAGTACTATAGATCATGCAATATCAGGAGAGTGATTCTGTAACTAATGATTAGAACTATATAGCCAAGGAAAAATGTAACAAAAAACACTCCAAGAGAACGGAGATTATCTGATTTCTTGAAAACAGGAAAACTACCAAAACTTACTTAAAAAAACTTCAGTCATCATTGCAATGTATTCAATATTTAGCTTGTCAGCTTTCTGTCTTGTCTCAATTTTGCTCAAAAACCTACTAAAACACTTCATTATATCTTCACTGTTAACCAAAATGTTATCATCATACTGAAGACGCTTAACACCATCCCAAACTTCTTCTCTCTTAGATTCCTGTTCGTGTATCCTTAAAATATGAGGTAAGGAGACAAGACAAAATACAGTTAACTGCAATATAAAAGCTTCAGGACAGAATTCACTTGGCCAACAATGGAATCAATCTCCAATGTCTGTGGTGGGTTGACCCTGGCCGGGTGCCAGGTGCCCACTAAAGCCGCTCTATCACTCCCCTCCCCATCTGGACAGGGAAGAGAAAGTATAACAAAAGGCTGATGGGTCAAGATAAGGATGGGGAGATCACTCACTAGTCACTGTCATGAGCAAAACAGGCTCAACTTGGGGAAAAATTAATTTAATTGATTACCAATTAAATCAGAGTAAAGTAATGAGAAAAAAACCCTACATCTTAAAACATCTCCCCACCCCTCCCTTCTTCCTGGGCTTAACTTCATGTCTGATTTTTCTCTCCCTCCTCCCCCACAGTGGCGCAGGGAGACAGGGAATGGGGGTTATGGTCAGTTCATCACACGTTGTCTCTGCCATTCCCTCCTCCTCAGGGAGAGAACTTCTCACGCTCTTCCTCTGCTCCAGTGTGGGGTCCCTCCCATGGGAGACAGTCCTCCACAAACTTCTCCAAGGTGGGTCCTTCCCACAGACTGCAGTTCTTTATGAACTTTTATGTCCCTTCCATGGGGTGTAGTCCTTCAGGAACAGACTGCTCCAGTGTGGGTCACCCATGAGGTCACAAGTCCTATCAGTAAACCTGCTCCACCGTGCGCTCCTCCCTCCACAGGGCCACAGGTCCTGCCAGGAGCCTGTTCCAGCGTGGGCTTCCCACGGGGTCACAGCCTCCTTTGGGCTCATCCATGTGCCCCAGCATGGGATCCTCCACAGGCTGCAGGTGGAGATCTGCTCCACTGTTAACCTCTCTAGGCTGCAGGGGCATAGCCTGCCTCACCATGGGCTGCACCACGGGCTGCAGGGGAATCTCTGCTCCAGTGCCCGGAACACCTCCTCCCCCTCCTTCTTCACTGACCTTGGTGTCTGCAGAGTTGCTACTGTCACATGTTCTCTTTCTCCAGCTGTAATTGCTCTTGTGCACTAACTTATTCCCCTTCTTCAATATGTTCTCACAGAGGTGCTTCCACTGTCACTGATAGGCTTGTCCTTGGACAACAATGGGTCCATCTTGGAGCTAGCTGGCATTGGCTCTATTGGATGTAAAGGAAGCTTTTAGCAGCTTCTCACAGAAGCCACACCTGTAGGCCCCCGGCTACCAAAACCTGGCCATGCAAACCCAATATAATGTCTCATAAAGAAGAAATCATTAATTTTTGCTAACATAGTTGACACCTGTTAATAAAGAATGTTGGAGAGAAATAGTGAGTGATACTTCACAATGGATTCTGATCATCATCAAGAATGAATTAAAAATCATTATTTCCGTCAGAAGCCTATGTTTAATGTTCTTGACTGAACTAAACCCATCAAAAACTAAACAAATGTGACATATACGTATATAGTTTTGAAACAAACTGAAAGTTTAGCACATGCAGTTCCCAAGAGGTTTTTTATGGAATGGAGTCTGCATAAAAATTTCCTGAAGAAAAACAAATTTTGAACCCTTCTGAAAAGACTACTTGACAACCTCTAACTATGTACCCACTAATTCTCCTGTGTCTTCAAAAACCCAAGAAACATGCAAAATTAGGCCACAGGTTTCAAAACTGACTTCCTACATAATCTTCAAGATATCCCATGCCAAAAATGAAGCCAAAAGTAAGAGAAAGATGTTTAAAAATCTAAGTACTATGGGAAAATATATACACAATTTCAAGTACAATTCTACCCCTTCAGTGGTAAAGAATGATGAGGAAAAGCCATTTAATTATTTGTGCATACAGATATATTTTGAAATAGTGTTCCTCAGAAAACAAGATCAAGGAATTAAGGCACAATGTAGTCGGTGTACAAAAAGAGAAAAAAAGAAGATTAGGTTTCATTGAAAGAGAAATGAAACCATAACCTAATTTTAAAGCTATTTCACATGAATTTGTGTTTAAAAAGAACACACACAGGTGACACACAAGTCTGAAGCACCTTAAACTGATCCACCTCAACAATAATTAAGACATTTACTGATATTTTACAATTATTCCTGCTTTCACTTTTAAAAATGTCCTACAATAGTTAACACAAAGAAATAAAAGGAAAAATGTATAAATACGTTCTAGTTCAACAAAGTTTATTTGAAAATATTATGTTCATAGGTTTCAAATACCTGTAATAGAAAATTATTTTGACTGCAATATAATCTAACATTATTCCACCAATACTGCTCCCTTCCTCACAATGCTATGTTAGCTCTAATTCAATGAGAAACATATTTACAGGAGAAATTTTTATCGATCATAAAATATTCCTTAACAACTCAAATATAGTGGGCTTACAGATAACTCCATAGAGACTTTTGCAGGTTAATTGAGAAATTGTACACAGAAGATTTCCATAAACAATAACTCTGATATAGAAGCTTTTTCAAAAGGAAAAGCCTCAGGGATATATTCTTAGGGATCTTTTTTTTTTTTTTTTTAAATTCTTTTTTGTGTGATGTTTTGTTTATTAAATTTTTTAGATAAAGGAACAAGAAAAGACAGACATCATAAGTAGCAAGAAATATATAATTATTAGATCAATAAACAATTCAGAAACTCTTGGAGGACATTCAAATAACCTTCAACAATAAAAAGACTACACTATATATGAAATACAAATCTTAAGAGATAGTTAACATTCCAGGCAAATACAAGCATATTGGTAATGTTGATTTAGCTCTCTTAATTTTGTTCAAAATTACCTCCACAGATCATAGACTCAAATAATACTAAACAGAACAAAAGCAGCACACAACAAAGAAATGTACATAAAAGAAACAGTAATAAATAAACTAAAAATTGGAAAACTGAATAGATAATAAATGAATAAGTAAGTAGAATGGCAATATTCTGTCAGCCCCCCACTAAGCAAACACTGACTCTGAAATCTGATATATAACATCATTTAATGCAAACAATATATAAAAAATTTACCGCCAATCATCCTGTATTATTATCTCCATGATGTAGCACTACATTGAAATAAATCTAATATTATCTATATTTCAAGATCTTGTCACTTATTTGTTATTTCATCTTTTCTGAAGAAGTGCTTTAAAACTAAAAAACATTCAAGGTGGGGAGCAATATTTCCATACTTTTGGAATAGTAGTAACATGTTGCAAAATAACTGAACTTGTAGTAAATTTGGCCTGGTGCTCCCCTGCCCTACCATATCTATTCCATTTTATTGGAACAGGCCTCAGAATTTTTGTCTGCATGAAAATAACCACTAAATGTTAAGTATCAGTTAGATAAGTGCATCTGTCCCTTTTTTCTGCAAAACAAATTTTTACCAAGTATGTCCCATATGGCCTTCAATTATGTATTATGACATCTTTGATCTAGGTTATTGGCAGTGTCAAGTCTAACTTTAACAAGGTGTAAGGAAGGATAACCAGCAATGAGGTGATTCTAAAATGAAATTAATATCAAAAGGGATCTTTATTTCACCTCCTAGACTACAGAATAAATAAACTGTGAATGTTCTCTTTTTGTCAGGGGTCCAATACTTGGACACCATATAGTGCAGATCAAAAAAATAATTTTCAAGAGGGCAGATTGCTCTGCAAAACATCCTGTTCACCTTCACCTGTAACAAAACTGTATATTTAAATATCTCTCTGGTGGCATGGGAGAAGTTGGAATCCTAAGACAAAAATCAGTTTTCTAAATTTGTACTTAAAAAAACACTTTTGTATCACTGTATTCAATTAATTACCCAATCTGGCAAGACTGTTAATAATTTTTTAAAAAAATGATATTAGTCTGCCTGTACTGAGTTTTAAGTATGTGTGTATATATATATCATAGCCTTCGTTTGATTTATCACTTCAACTACCTAAATATGAAAATTAAGTAATTTTTGTGAGTCAGTTTCTACTAACCTGAAAATACCCTAAGAATTGCAAGATTTCTTTTTAATTAAAATGTGAAAATTTCAGAAAGTCTGAATATAATATTACACAGTTTGTTACTCTGCTGAAACTGAGACATGTCTACATAAACTTCAAAGAAATCAAAGCAGCAGTGTAAATTTCCCACTCTATCTATGGAAAAGGCTTTTTATTTAAATTTCTCATGACAATGCAAACTACAGATATATCTAAATTATGTTAAAAGAAACTTCCTAATGTAAACCCCTGTGTTTCCTAGGTAAAACACAGACTACTTTGAAAATGTAATTGTCGTTGTTTGAACTCAGCCGGTAGCCAATCACCACGTGGCCAGACACTTACTTCCCACTCCCCTCCCCAGTGAAATTGGGGAGGGACAAATAAAAGAAATTCGTAGATTGAATAAAAAAAAATTTAGTAATAGTAACAAAACAACAGTAACAATGGTAAGTCCAGACGGGTAATATACAATGCAGTTGCTCACCAATCAGAGACCAGTACACAGCCCGCCCCAAGCAGTAATCCTGATTGCTGCGCCATCCAGAAAATGGAAATAGAGAACACACGTCTCCTTCATATACTGAGCATGACGTCACATGATATGGAATACTACAATGACCAGTCTGGACCTGGCCCTCTAGCTGTGCTCCCTCTCAGCCCAAGGAAAGTTAACTCTATCCTGGCTGAAACCAGGACAGTAATTTATAAACTGTTAAAAAAAACCCCATGTAACAGTGCCTGTATTAACAAAGAACAAAATTCAATTATTTAATCTTATGTCCTTATGCAAATTGAGGATTTAACTTCAAGTGTATTAAAGAAATAAGATAGAATAAGAAAACAAAATTTCATGGCATTTTTGTTACATGACAAAGATCTAAAAATTTTAGTCAAAGTGAGGAATAAAAGCAATTACGGAATCAGGGCTTGTAAAAGAGTGCAATATATTTCTATTGTAGACTCTTAGCATTTAAAACAGAAAAGAACTGACACATTCAGGAATCTACAGTGCTAGAGCTGTGATTTCCAGTGCACTAGATGTCCTGACTGCCAGTAAGATTTTTAAATGAGGTTGTTCATAAGGTAGGTATCTACATCTCCAAATGTCATTTTGGGCTTTCTGCATGGTCAATGGGGAGCTAAGCAATATAGACAATGGAATTTTGGAAATGAGTCATCTTATCTTTAAAAGGCTTTAAACTGATCAAATTTGTTAGAGACCTAAGTTATGGGCTTTTTCAACAACATAAATGAAACTAAAAAGGGAGCTAACTGGCTTGTGGAAGTACTAGCAATTAAAAGAAAATGCAGTTTCACATATCAAGAATGATTTTGTATTGAAAATTTACCTCACTAAACTGTTCAGGTTTTTTAGCAACACCTTTCTATACATGTGGGCAAGGTGCTTGCAAAGAGACATAAAAAATTTGCAGTAATTTCCCATAACCCTGTGCAATTTCTATAGAGAATTTATTTCTTCTTGTGGACTCGTTCTTGCATTCTCATACTGCATATCATTATGAGATAGGCTCAGGGTCATCCAATTATCTTGTTCATTTCAGTTTTCTCCCTTATGTTGAACAGTTTTTGTAGACATGCACAAGAAATTGTAGGCTCTAATAAAGCAACCCATTTTTACCTGTCAGAAAAGCATTATAGACATTATTTATAATTTAATATTAAAGAAAACAACAAGTATTTAAATAACTCAAATAATCAAAGGAAGCTGAAGCCTACTTTTATGGTTTTATGTATATTCAGAATTACAGGTATATGCATATCTTATGGGAAATAATATAAAGAATTGATACTTCTGCCCAGATTGATTTGTTCATTTAACTATTGACTTTTGAGAAGATGAATTAGCTTTCATCATCAAGGATATCTTCATAAATGCTGTAAACAAAACATACATTTAAAACCTGAAAGTGTTAATATGGGATATTTGCAAAATCTAAAGAAAAAGTCACAAAGCATAAGAACATATACTTTTTTTTTCTACAGAGTTCAGTTGTTTTACATTGTACATCATTAACAGGTCTGAAAATTGTACTATGTTTTTACAGATAACTATTTATTATTTGATTATTTGTTCTAATTCAAAATGACATAAATGTTCTCGTAAAAAAACCTTGATAGCGTGTTTATAAAGACCTATTGCAGAGCTCCAGATAAAAGATATGGCAGTAAGTTGAGAAGAGAGTTCTTATGAATGCTTTAATTGTTTGGGGCCATAGGAAATGAAATCAGATCGAAAAAAAAAAGACCCAATTTTACTCACTTTTGTTCTTTGATCCACTGATTAACATTTGCAACCACTAACTCACTTTCCTGATGGAGGCGACTGTTGTCAGTTCGTGCTGCTTCCAGAGACTGGCACAAAGTTTCCAGCTGTGGATGCAGAGAGATCAAAGCATATGATGGACTCCCTAGAACACACTCTATCTGGAATACTAATAATAGTCTGTACTACTTGTAAAGAATCAAGTCATTTTTCTCCACTCCTTCAAATAATCAGGGTTTCCTTGTACATGCTATTAATTGATTCAATATGCTAGAAGGAATGTCTGAACTTTTCCCACGCCTCACATTTACCCGTTTATTATAATATATTCTACTCTACCTCCAGAGGTTGTTTTAATTGAAATCAGATTTATTTTATAAAAATGGAACGATTATAACTTGCTATGTTTCAGTTTAAATGTTTTATTCTTTCCACTTTTTGTTTTATTTTTGCTATGTATTTCAGATTAGCTCTTTGGTCATGGTTTATTGCATTTAGAATAGAAAGAATACAAAAGGGATGGAGTTATTTTGGTGTATTCAATATATATAAAAAATAGGCAATGCTGGAGGACTGAACAACCTAAAACTTAGGATTTGAACGTCAGACTTTCACATTTATATCTCCAAATGGAATCAAATGAAAGTCAATGGTAGTGAAAATCTGTTAACATCCAGTAGATACTTGAGGCATAGGTAAAATGATGAAAATGATAAAATGATCTGGTGGTCTCTGTACAATCTCTTTTGGGTACAATTCCTCAGTTTACATCACAAAAGATATCACGACAAGAATTCTCTCAGCTGACTCTTTAAATGGGCCAAAACTGATTTTGTCAGTAGTCCATTCCTTACCTAACTGCCAGAACTGCAACTACTGCAAACTCACAATAATTAATAATGATACAGAAATGAACTTCTAGAAAGTCAAATCCACTTTAAAAATCTGTAACAGTAATAAAATTATTGAGTAGAGAAATTTTTTGTTCAACAGATGATAATTAAAGCTTACATGAAGAAGAAACAAGAGAAGAATGTATCAGTCTTGAATCCACTGGTCTATAATAGATTTAGAAACTATTATTGTCCAAATAAAAGAATGTTATAATACAAAACCGTATGTAGATTTTTAAGAACAGTGTATATATTCATGTTTTTCAAATGAGAACACACTTAAAATTACCACTTCGTTCAATAACATTTTATCATTGTTAAAACCAACAAAAATTATCATCAAAAGTAGTGTGTCTTTTTGAATGTTATTCAAAGTACTGGTCTCATATCAATGGCATTTAAAACTTCTGAGTGTAATAAATCTTTGAATACTATGCATAAAAGCCTCATACTATTAATATGGGTAATATATAATGAAAGAGACAATATATATCTAATTAAAATCAAATCAAAATAATACCCACTTACTCTTGTGAGAGCCATCTGTTATGCATATTAATGTTATATAATAGATTACACTAATGCTGCAAAAGCAATTTACTTTTTTTAAAGATCTTTAAAACATTATCATGTATTATTAAACCACACACAATTTATTTCTGGTTCCTTTTGTAATTATGTGAAATTAGAAAAGAAGATTTAGTAATTGACAAGTTATGATTACCTGATGTACTGACAAAGCAGATAAAATATGTCAAACAGATGTTGACACAAACAGAGTGATCTGTAAGGTTTAAGAAGGGTTACAAATATGAGTGGGTTTTATATATATATATACACACATCTATATATGTTTAAGTGACAGTAATTTGAAACAGAATACCCATAAATCACATACCTCTATACTTGCATTATCAAAAATGTTAGAAAAAAATATTTCATACTTCAGGGGTTCTGTCTTAAAAAAAGAATGAGAAAATAACAACTGATGGGTATACAGTCAAACTCAGCAGGAATAGAACTGTGGTTTGCATAATTTTATCATTTTTATTTAGGCTTTTGAAAGGTAATCGTTGGTAGTATTCTCCTGTTTTCTTTGCTTTCAAAAAATTGTAAGCAAATTGTAATCCTCCTAAAAATGAAGTTTCAATAAACATGATTTAGGTACATAAACCATGACCTCACAAGAAAGAGAGCAAATATCCTCCTATCATTTTTCATCAGTTTCAATCTGCACTACATGCCTTCCCATCTAGTCTGGTGTCTCTACAGAAAAGACAAAGGAATGTGCAAACTCAGGTAGTAATTTTGGAAAAAAACATTGTGCAGCAAGAAATGCTTTTTCTCTCTTTATCTGGTGATCTTTGCTGAATCATTGTTTGGAGTCTGTAGATGTCAGCAGGCTGCTTAGGGATTTATCTCAGCTGTGAGTAAATGGTTAAAGGGCAAGTCTGAGCCCTATACCCTGTAGGTATAAATTACCCACCTCCATCATGTCAACATAAGAGTACTGTCTACTAGGAATGATGCAGAGCTTAGTAGACTGCAAATGGGACTCTATTAGGCTATTCCTTTTTTTGGGAAGCCTAAGTGACCATGGAATGGTGAACTGTAAGGAAACATTCTGTTATTTCTCCACTCTGTCTTTTTGCGGGTCTGCATGATCTTTGTGTCCAGCTACCTGCTGGTAAGTGCCACAGCACCCTTGGCATTCCTGGTCCTCTTGTCAGTGTGAGCGTGCCATGGTCCAGGTTGTTTGCATGAGAAGTGGGGCCCAGTGGTTGAGAAAGGAGAAAATGTTGTATACTGAAGCACTGTTTCAATATGGAGTTAGTTAAGGCTCACATCTAAGCCCAGGAGCTCAGAAGAACACCAAGATGCACTAACATAAATGTAAAAAATATTGTATGTAATTATAAGAGACTAGATATGCAAACATATACAGTGTAACATCCTTGAGTAGAAAACTAGGATTAAATAATCAAAGTCATTCCCACTTGTGTCCTAAGAGAACCCAGTTCTGCACAAGCAGTTCCTTTGCTAACCCATTGTATTGAGATATTTTACTTGATGTGAGTTAAATTAAAAAGATAAGCAAATGCAAAACCCAGTCTTTTACTGGATCAAAGCCTTTCATTTTGCAGCATGTGATTCATCACATTTCCCAAATGTTGTCAGCAGTTTCAAGTGGATATATTTCTGCTCTAGAGGTGTGCTTTTGCAACCAGAAAGTATACAACGTTGTCCATATAGAATTTTATCAGATTTTAAGGTATTTTTTTGTCCTAAGGAAAGGCTACTGCAGCCATAGAGTGGATAGTCACTGAGTGATGTTAATGGATCTGCCTGATATGAAACATTCAATCTTGACTCCCAAGAGCTTTTAGGAAATTCCATTACTAAAAGGTTTTTTGTAAACTAAAGTAGCCAGGTATATGTAAAATAGGACCAAATTTCATGATATTAAACTACTGATGACGTGAAATTCCATGGTCAATGTAAGTGTGATGAAAATGGTACAATTAGTAATGAAGTGTAACTTCTGTGCAAATGTAAAGCTCTGAGGTTGTGCCAAATTAATATCTTTTGTCTTTAGAGGTGAATGAAGGTATGAATAATAAAATTATAATTTGACAGTGATATTCTGCATGAGAGTGTGGTGGAAAATACAGTACATTTTATCGGTTGCCTACAATGTATAACCTGCACCTAATATCTCAAATAAAAAGATCATCTTTGTTCTGTATTTAAAACAATTGTTTCAATTTTAGTAGGTCTAATTTTCTACTGTTCTAAAATTTGAAAATTCATAACTTTTCCATACTTTTCAAGGTTGGGCTTCTGGAAATTATTTTCTATATCTGACATTATACCCTGTATTAATATAATTTAATTTCAGTTGTCTAAACAAGATTCCTGAAACATGAACATGCTGGTTTTGGCCAGTCCCTCTGTAGGCATGAGCATTTAAGGAACATGATCTTAGTTTAGCTGAATCTCTCTTTAGAACTGACTGTAACAGAGTCAGTTATCTTAAGCATGACAGGTGAGTGCAAGGAGGTGATGGGAATATAATCTATTATTCAACACACTTGTTAGAAATTGGTTTTGTGTCCTAATCTTACTCTTCCCTTTTCTCTGGAAAATGACCATAAAGAGTTCATGATATGACTGAAGAAACAACCTACAATGTGTATTAATTTCAGAAGTTGCAGTCTTCCCTCACCCCCCTCCCTCAAATCCTTTATTCTTTTCAGAAGTTTTTCCTGAAGTATTTTATCATCTTTAGCCATAATGATGAGGTAACACTTGTGTCCATAATAATTTATGACCAAGGATTGGTTATAGAAATCATGACTTTTCTGAAGACATAGTAGTTTAATGGAAAAGAAATACCTGGGTATTACAATGCTTCTGCCAACAAAATCTGTATATTTAGGAGAAACAATGACGCAGGCTTAAAAGTTTGAATACAACCAAGGTAACTAGCTTACATATTGTTAATTCAAGCAGTTATTTTCTCATTCTAAACTCTGCCATAACATGTCAGTCAGTTACCAATCTTTCCAGTAAGAAAACATAAATCTCTTGCATATAATTGAAAATTAATTTAGTTTTAAAAACAGAAAATCAAATAAATGAATTTTTTTAGCAATCATTTGCAGTACATATCTTGTATTATTAAAAAAAGGGTGTTTGAAAAAATGCTACTCAGACCTCTCACAGTAGAAGTTTTGAATTTAACATAGGGGAGATCTATTGTCTTAGGCTGTCTGTAGACTCAGGCAAGTGTTACTGCTTTGACAACATGTAAGATTTTAATTCCTGAACAATCCAACACACAAACAAACAAAACCAACACTTTTACCAGTGCAAGAATATTCATATAATTAGAGTGATATATTGAATGATATATCAGTTACACTGGTACAACTCCTCATGTTTTTCCTCATTTCAAGAAAGAATAGCTTCTTTGCAGTTATGTTTTAAATCTACAGCAGAAAGACACAGTATTAATGGGAAAAAATTCTTATGCAACAAAAAGAATGTGCATACAAGGAGCTAGACAATTATATTTATATTTTGATTTACATTTATTTTTAACCTATACTTATGCATGCTTTCTATACAGAAAAGCTCTGGTTTATATTTTCAAATATAGTTTTCTTCTGCTTTGTCTAGACACCTTTTACTATTTTTGAAGTAAATTTAACAGTTACATGATCACTAGATACAGTAAGAAAGGTCTTAATCTTGACCCTATAATACCTTAAGCACATACTTAGAAATAGAACTTAAGTTATAGCACTCTGGTCTATTGTTTCAGTCTTGTGTTTTAGATTTTGCAGAGACAGTTATGGAGTGTTCTAGTCATTACAATTTTCTCTTATTGTTGAAAGGAATATATTAGTCTTTATTATTCAGGAATATCTATCAGAACAGGAGACAACATTAGCAATCTCTGTACTAGGAAATATATCCTTCAAAGCCACTGAAATTTGTAAAAATATCTTCCTGTATCACTTTACCATAAATGTGGAGCATTTCGTCTTCTAGGATAGGAAGCAAGCGGAATTTTTAAGATGATATATTAAACAATATGTTAGGCAAATAGGTAGAAAGATGGAAAGAGCAGTCCTGCAAACCCCCTTAGATATACACTGTTAGTATCTTTCTATTAAATTCCTAGTAAACAGTGTATCAAATGGACTGGTAACTTTCACATTTTAACAGTATTTTTCTTTAGATGATCAGTAACTGCACAGGAGACAAAACTTTGAGATGCTTTAAAAGTGAGAAATTATGTTGCATGAAGGGAGAAGGGGGATACTGACTCCTCTTTTGCCTATTTGTCTATCCTGGAGATGTTAGAGGGATACTCAAGGTAATCTAGATCTACAGATGTTTTTTCCCTTCTAAGATAGTTTTCAAAAAGACAAGATTTCTGAAAGACAATCTATAGTTTTGTGGGTATTCATTTTTATCTGCTATTAAATCTTCCCATATTCCTGCTGTTTAAAATTCTAGTATTCTTTTGGTTTGTTAAGACTCCAAAATTACAAGTCAACTCTGAAAAATTTGGCCTGAAAACACTTTTTAGAAACACTTGTAACCAAAGTTGTTGTGTACAGGATGAACAAATTTATAATCAACTCCAGAATTATTTTATAGGAAATGAAAAAAAAAGCAAAAACTTACTTGAAGTTTGAAAAATGTCATAATTTCATTAGGAATTTTGACTCATGCAATTACAGAAACAATTTATTACTCATGTTATTTAAGTAATTGTGGAATTAGAAATTCATTACTTGAGTGATGTTTTAAAAAACCCAAATCACAAGACCTTAATTCAAATTTATCATTTTTAAAAAGAGCGTGATAGAGTGGACAGGAATGAAGTTGTTACTTTAATTCCTTTAAATATTCCTTAAAAGAAACTGCATGTGGTCAGATGTTGTCCTTAGGATCATGTGAAAAGCATAAAGCAACACCAGTGCCCTCAACAGCTCTGCAAATGAGCTGTCTTAGATTCACTATGGTATTTAAAATTCACCCACTGCTACACTCTTTTTCTAGAGGTTACAGCTTCAACACAGGCAATAATATGGTGGAGCATGTGTCTGACCTGACCACCCAACTGCCTATTTCTTCCAGCTGCTGAAGTTCAGTCTCATATCACTGATGGGAGGCCACAGAGAAAACAACTTCATTTCAATCTGAATTTTTCTAGAGTTTTGTTGCTGTTAAGGCTGGGTCAGGGGCACTGGAATCTTTCACATGACAGCTAGATTGCAGACTCTGTTGGATCATTGGGAGAGACAGGGTCTTCTTATAGATCACATTCTGCAGGAGCCTGGTTGAGTGCCTCAAGATACCTGAATTCATCCTATCTGATTCTAACTGTTTATCTGATGAAATATGTTATTCCCCCCCCCAGTTTTATGCCATTAGTCCAACAGGGCTATGACTTTATCATCTAATTTGGGTGAAGCTTATGTGTGGAGACTCTAATCTCCCCCCTTGTTCACTGGAGACAAATACAAACAGCATTTTTTGATCTTTGAACTGCCCTCCATTGATAACTCTTTCTCTTTACTGACTGATAGGCACAGATACCTAAATTCCTGTAGGAGAACCATTTAATGGTGGCTTCGATTCAGTCGATTAAAAGAATATTTGTTAAACTCAGTGCTTAAGTTAGTAAATACAGAGAGAAGATGGCATGACTCCTGAATCGTTAGCTACATTCAGATGTTGCATCAGTGCCAGCTCACAGTGTGGCCAGCCTCCTCTGCAATAGATTAAATCAAATTGAGCAACCTGTGGCTTCTCTTAATTATTGCAAGGGAAACTAGGATTAAGATGCACTCCTTAAATGCACAATAAACTTTCTCCTCCCTCTTTTCACTAGAAGGGGAAGACAAGCAGCTCATGGCACAGCTGACACAACTGAAAATTGCAACATCCTTCTCAACAGATCTCTTGTATTTTAAAGGCAATAAACACAAGAATCTATCTACTGTTTACCTTTATTTACCCTGTGGATGAAGATAATAAATGGTATGCAATGCCCTATTAGTATATCATTAACTATTCTCATTCTTTTTCTTTTCTGGCACAAGGTAAAGAAAAGTGACAGACAGTATATTGAAGTATATTCTTGAAACCAGAGAACAATCAAGAGGATTCAGTGTTTTGTACTTTAAGTTTTTCCTTAAGACAATATAATGTAATAAATACATTGGAGAGCTTTCTGATTTTGAAACCAAATATTAGATATGGATCCACTACATCTTGTATAAAAAAGGGTGATTTTTCAGTAATAGGCTAAAATAAAAGTTCTCTAGTATTAAGACTCAACAACATCCAAATATTTTCAAATTAATTCCTGGAAATATCTCCTAATACAGCAAGTTTTCTTGAAGGAGGAAGCTTATGGGCAAAAGAAGGAGGGGGAAATAATGTTGAGGACCTTTACTTTGAACTCCTGGTTCAGCTAATTTTAGTGTTTATTAAAAAGAAGAAAAAGAGGGAAAAAAAGGATGTTTCCTGCAGAAATATAAAGGAGATGCAGATAATGTGGAGGAAGACCAAAGACTTTTTTTATGGGGAAAGGCTGACACAATGAGCTCTGAGAAGTTTGGAAAAGGGACTATTATGTTGCTTGTGGAAACCCATATTGTGTGATTTCCCCTTAAACAGTGAAGTTTTTCTTTGCTGCTATGCTTTGGGGAATAAAGATGAAAAGCTAGTAACAATTTGGCTGCATGTCTTTAATAAAATCCAGGTTTTCCTTTGAGGTCACTAAAAGAAGCCCAATTTCTAATTCATGTTTTAACAAATCCATAATGCATCAGTAGACTCACCTTCTTGCCTAAGAGAATACCACAGAAAAATCATGCTGTGGGTGCAAAAAAGAAGTGCTATGGATGCACATCACTATGAATAAGTGGATTAATAGAAAAACTAGTTTTCAGAAAATTCTGGTTCCTGTTTCTGAACTATCTGCATGTTTATATTACCCAGTCATTGGGAAGAAGAAAAAAAAATAGCAAAAATTGCCCTGGGAGTAGGGATTAGACTTGAAGTCTCCCTGCTTCCTTTTGGTTTACTTCCTTTTTTTTTGTCTCAGAAGTCTTGTATTTTTAGCAGCACAGTAAGCTGGCTTCAGGAGGAGAGGTGGCAAGTCTGCCCATCCAAGATGCCCTGAGGCTTGGTGTTGGGAGCAGCTTGGCAGGAAGAGATCTGTCATCCATCCACCTCTCCCACTACCCTTAGGTGCCACTAGAACAATAGTCCATGCACTTTAATATCGTGTTTTATACTGGACTTGAGGGTGCTGTGTATGTTAAGCTTGCTAAATTCAGTTTAGGACCAGTTTGCCTGGATTAGATGTGATGAAGATGAGAGCTAGGGTGACAGCTGGGTACTTTCCTATTTAAAGGGAACTTTGCATTCAAACTGCAGGCCAGCTGGGTTATTTGCTTAGGTGGAAGCTAAAATACAGGCTGCATTGAACTCCTCATTTTAAGTGCCACAGTGTCTCAGTGAAAATGTTTTACATCCTCTTGATTTCATTTTACAGAAAAAAAATGTAACATATTTAGGGATTAAGCGTAGCTGAAGCAGAGGCCATACAGTGTAGTAAATGTTGAAAAGGTTTTGAAATTCAAATAGGAAATAAAGTGACCAAAATGTTGTTTTCTATTTTAGACTTTTTTAGTGACAGCTTTCAGACAAGAGTGGAATGGTGAATGTGAAATTATTCTTGAACAAATAAAACCACAACAGGCAAATATAATTTGTTCAATCAAAACATGGCAGATGAATGTGGTGGCAGACAATTAAATTGCTTCTGAAGTGGAAAACTAGTATATCTAAATTCTGATGTGATTGCTGAGATAATTTCATTTTTTATTTATTTTATATGATGAATGGACTTCAGATGTTTCATAGATTTTTAGACTTTTTAAGTTTTTACCTCTATTTCCCTACATTTAAATAAAAACAACACGTTTGGGACAACTATTATACATTTTAATTATTTCAAAATATATCACTTTCACTGATGATCTGGATTACTGTATGTTAATCTATGAAAAAAAGAAATAAGACATTGAGTTTACTAATTGCTATTGTCCAGTGACAATACATAAACTGTTGAACACACAAGGTAAGAATGTGTTTAAACTGTCAGAATTGTTTATATGCACAAATGTCATCTGAGTAAAAAACAATAAGGGAATATTGTGCTAACTATGTATACCAGATGATGATTCCTCTGTGAATCTATTGCAGGATGGATTGGAAGAAACAAATAGTGGGTTTATCAAAGCAGATCCCTCAGAAAACATAGGCAATGTAGATCCCATGTTTGCAAGCCTAGCAAAATTCCACTGTAGCTCAGACTAAACTAAACACTAGCTCCCACTGTCACCTGAACACATCCTCTCTTGTCTTATTTCTGCCCCTCATCTGACTCTGCTAGAAACAATTTAAGCCCACACATTTGAGACAACATAACAAAATAATTTTCTTCTAAGTTAGCATGCTGAAGCAGTTTGGCAAAGAGTTCAACACAATCCAAAACCAGCATAGGAGAAGGGTGGAAACATGCGCCCAGGAAAAACTGGGATTGCAGCAGCCACTATTGACATTGATGTAGGCTGCCACTACAGACTTAGAGGTTTAGGTCAATATGATGGGCACTCATGTTAAAACACT
Organism: Strix uralensis; assembly: GCF_047716275.1. Taxonomy (NCBI): domain Eukaryota; kingdom Metazoa; phylum Chordata; class Aves; order Strigiformes; family Strigidae; genus Strix; species Strix uralensis. Next base: position 141,682,764 of record NC_133972.1, on the reverse strand, counting down.
TTAGCCATCCTAACTAACTCAAGGTATGGTGGGAGCCATTTCAACCACATGTACCACTGCAGGAGGCTCTCCAAAGAAAACTGAAGGGCTTTTCACCTAAAGCTCTCCATTATCATTAGAATCCCAAATGGGGCAATTGTAACTTCTTTTCTTAAACAACAGGGAATCAAGATAAGTAAGAAAGACAAAACAAAAATAAGAGATGTTTATAATCAGCTTTTTTTGTTCATTGAGCCCTTGCATGAAGGGCCTTTTTCCAGGCTTGATTTCTAGGCTTAGTCCATGGATGTCATTCAAATTTGCAGCAAACTCCACCAAAACCCCATTGGTCCCTTCCTAGGGAGCTTCTTTCTGTCTCCTCTGAGGCTTGGCTGGCTGCCCCTGCTCGCAACATTTTCCATCTCTGCCTAACCTGCAGATTCACAGCTTTATGCAATGAATATGCTGCCCAGCAGAACCTGTGGTGCTGTGAACTTTCTCTCTGGCCCTCATTTCAGGGCATGCTAAGTTTCCCCAAAAGGAAGAATCATCCCATTCTTCCAGAGTTTGTGATCTTTCCCAGTCACTTCCATAAAGGAACAATTATTATCAGAAAGAGTAAAACAAAAGAAAAAAAGGATATTTTTATTATACAATAGCATGTTCTCAGATTGCCTAGAGGGAAATTGACAGGGATGGATGACAGCAATGTAAAAAAAGTACCTCAGGTTACAGCAGATTTTTCTGAAGACTATGGGATTTGTTTTGCCAGGACTGATGTTCAGATCCATACCAGAATGGACAATTGTTCTATTTTATACTTTCTAAAGGAAATTCAGAGCCAAGTCTTAGTGCCCTTAAAAGTGTAGATTCCTGTGACACGTCAAAGCTCAATTAATTCAGGCACATCTTCAAAACTGTATTTTTAAATTACAAAAATGCTATAGGCTAACTAAAATATATCATCCACATTATTAAAAGTTACAGGGAAAAAAATATGTAATGATATATAAAAATATTAAAACCCACAAAGCCTTCTATATTTCATTTGGATTAGTTTATGCTACAGTTACAGGTGAATATGCTACAGTTACAGGTGAATAAAATTGTCCTAATTCACATTATTCTACTTATTTGGGAATCCTTGAACACTCAGGATGTGTCTTTGCTTCATGCATGCAACATTTAGTCATGTCACGAATACATTTACTCTTCTATCTTCCCCTTATTTTTTCCTTCTGTCACCTATGGTTTAAAGGTGTAATTTGCTTCTATCTTAAAACAAATAAAAGCTGCTGAAAAAATCTACCATTACACAAGGCACACGGATAAGATTCTGAAACATAAATGCCATGAACCATAAAATATTTAAAAGCATAAAAGTATTCCATTTTAACAATTTAAATAAACCCATAAACATACAATACTGAATCTCAATGGATTCAAACTGCTACTTGCTTAGTATCAATAACTGTAAAAGTGACACATGACATCTGCTGTTTCTTGATTTTCTTTCCCATGATATCTACTTCAGTTTCTAATACAGGAAAAAAAGGAGGAAAATCTTTTAAAGCACAATCTTTTCTCTGTCTTTTCATTTCTGTCTAGGTGAGGTTATGAATTTAAATTTAAGTGAGAAACAATAGGCAGCAGATAGTTACTCTTCAGGGTTACCAAAATACTTTTCTAACTTCAGTGCATTTAGAGCTAAGTAATACTGCATTAACAGTTTCAGCTATTTAACACCTTTTAAGGTCTCATCTTTTCTTGAAGGTTACTAATGCAATATTTGGCATTACAAACCTATTTAGAGATTTTTAATATATTGAAAGCTAGTTTTCTTGGCCTGTTGCTTGGCAGAAGTAAGTAAAAAAGGACTCTGCACAGAGTTCATACAAAAAACTTGCTGTAATTTTTCATTATTCATTAAAGTAGAGGTTTCATTAGCTATTATCCAGTAGTCATAAAAGACCATTATGGATATCAAAGTGGTGGTCACAGCAGGCCCGGACAACAGGCAGTAGTGGCTGAATGTACTGTAATAAAGGTTATAACTGAAATTCCTCGATTTCCCTCCTCCCAGAAAAAAACCCCACATATATATATATTTGAAATATATATATAAAGCATTTGACATTCTTCCACATTTATGCTGGATATAGACATTTATTCAACATCTTCTGAACTGGATTTCATTTGGAGAAGGAATCTGGCTCCCTCATCTTTGTTAACAGCTTCCTGTAAACTAGTGGTATCTGACTGAAACCTAACCATAACCTGAGCAATCATGATAATTGAAACAACTTTTGTGAAAAATTTAGACCTACCATTGTAGGGAGTATAAAAAAAAACAACATGAAAGTGGGTAAATGGGCAAGAAACTAATATAAATATCAAGAAAAATCATTTTTCAGGATCAAGAAGCAGTTGGTGTCAATGTGAAAAATAAGGAAAATCGGCCTTTATGCCAACCTGTACCTCAAACTGTGTTGTTGCCAGTAAAGCCCAATATGGTGAAAGAGTAGGATTTTTAGTCCCATTTTTGAAGGGGCAAAAGATCTTCCTTCTGTTGAGCAGATTAAAGAAGATGGAGGTGTATCTGGACAGGTGAGCATGGGACAGTCACCCTTTCTCTCAGCAAGGAAGCATTTTTCTCTAATTGACTTCAAGGTCCTCATTGACCAATTGACTAGCAGTAACTCCAGCAGAAGATGAATGAAAGTTTGACTCCATTCCCTCTTCCCTGTAGAGATGCAACAGAATAAAATGGCTACCATGATGTTGCTATGTACGAGGTAATTGGAATCATATTGTAGCATAGCTCCATACCAGTTCCCTATAAAACTTGATTTGTCTAGTGTCACAAACCTGTATCAGGAAACCAGCAGCATATAAATTTGTTACAGTATTTTATTTTGTACAGTAGACATATTAAAGCAACTTTGACCTGAAAAAATGTAACCAAAGAACAACGTATTAAAAAAGTCATCCTATATGTAAAGGGCATAGAAAAATACCAAAGATTCCTTTGTTTCAGAAGGAAAATTACTTCCAGAACAGAGTTGGTTGCTATTAACTCTCTAGTTTTGCTTTTAAGAGATGCAACTAAATATCATTTATATGGTAGTCCCATGATTGCACATACACTATGAAAGAAATAACAAGAAAATACTGTAAATATAGTAATAATGTGGTAACGTAACATGATTTACTTGTAAGGTCCAGTGAAAAATTGTTAATGGTAACCACTCCAATGAAGAAAAAAAATTGCTTCTCATGAGATTTAATGGATACATAAATTAATCAAACCCACTATCAAAACTATGTTAATTTTTTCTGAATGTATATTCTGCAGAAAAAGAATTGTGATTTAATGTGATTGGAAAAGACATAGCATCTTGTGGGTGCTCTTATAATACATATGAAGAAAGAGTATCTATCTGAGTTCTTATATGAAGATTCCACTTCTAAAGTTCAACTGACTCATAAAGGAAAAAAAAGGAAACAGTGGTAGTGCAAGAAACTGTGGATCATGTGCCAACATTCTTAAATGCTTTATACAGCTACCAGTAATGAAATAATTTGAAGCATCATTCCTATTTAACATACCATAATTTTTCAGCAAAACACTCTCACTACAGAAACTATGAAACAGTGAGTAGGAAGTGCCGACAAGGTGTAATACAGTATTCTTTATACCTCTTACAAACTTCTGAATGTCAGAGAAAGCCTTTTGTATGGGCATATCTATAAAAACACTGTTCTGTATTTAGATACATGCATCACAGAGCTATACCAGATCTCATTTTTTGGGCAGTTTAAGTGTCCTACAAAGGTATTGAGAGCACCTGTTAAAAAAACCCAAATCCAACCAAAACATCAAATATAATTAATTTTTTCTCTATCTAGGAAATAATATTCTTAATTATGTTTTTTTTTCTCTTGAAACTGGATTGTGAACTTATAAACAAAGTTTTTAACTACTTTCTCTCAAAAGCGATAGAACACTCAATTGCTGAAGCATTTAATAATATTTTATTAAATACTTTCTAACTTTAAAAATAACCTGAAAAACTTTTCAATCTTACAAATATTTCCATCTTTTTTTTACTTTCTCTTTTCATTTATAGAATTCTTACAAAAGTCCCCTTGTTTCACTTTGTATTTTTAAAACAACTTAGTTTCTTTCCTATTTGAATTAAATTTTCACTAGATAATTTTCAGTACACATATGGAGCTGCTTTCTCTCCCCAGACTTGGAACATTGCCAGAGTATAGACTGGGAGCTTTTCCTCAGAGACAACTAACATTCATTATCTGAGCATTGGGATATCCCTGCTTCTGCTCTTAATACATTTGGACACATCTTTGTTCATCTGTGATTAGTGATAGTAGTTTCACTCTCAGTAATGACTCCTGTTCAGTCCAGGGAAGAATATGGAGTAGTGACAAAAGATTTCTTTAAGGGTAATTTTGAAAGACAAAGCGAAATATTATGATGTCTGTGTTTCACTGTTGGATGTGCTTTCAAGAGAAAAAAAAAAAATCACTCTAAGTACTGTAAAACACAGAAAATAGAATATTTAAAATATGGAAATATGTTTTTTACTAAATATTAGGGAAGTGATAAGGACATGCCACACAACAACTTTTGCTGTTTCATTTTCTTGTTTGTTCTGTTACTCAGAAAGTTAGAACATGAGAAACTGATTTTACTCTTTGCATATGCATATTTCTATACAACAGCTCTTTATTTAAAACATATTCATACATCAATGGGTCAACCACGTGCCTCATTCATGAGTATAATTTTTTTCCAGAATAATCTATTAAAGAAAAGTAGGTGAGTACATTTTATATATTTGTATACTCTCTAAAAGCAGATCTGACTGAACGAAGTCTGGAAGTGAAAGATGAAGACTGTATGAGCAAGAAGACCTGTAATGTCAAGATTACTGAGAAGAAAGGTGATCGCCTTATTTTTTGGAAAAGAAGTCACATCATATCTTTTTCACCATTATAATCCTTGCCTTCACCTAGAGAATTTTTATCTGATTTAAAATAAAATATCATTTCTAGTTCCTAATTTCTTCTGGTCTTTTCATGCATGTATTTAAACTCCCAATTTCTAAGTGACAGACATAATTTTAAAATATAGATAATGTTATACAGACCAAAATATACATTAATTTGTTTACATAAAATAAGGAAGTGTCATAGCTTTTGTCCTCTTTACACTTATTTTGTTTAGTCTGTGGTCCTCTCTCCCAGTAAAAGAATGTCATATCTTGCTACAAACTCTGAAGGCAAGATGGGGAGCAAAACTGAATATTCTAATGATGCTGTCAGCTGGGGAGTATCAGCAATCTTTTTAAATCAAAAGATACATTCTTTTTTTATTTGTAAATGACTCATCCTTTTCCATCCCATCTCATCCTTACCACTGCTTTGATATCTTCTGTTCGACCCTCTAACTATCCTCTACCAAGTAAGCTGACCAAAAGACAGCAAAAATATTTCATACAGCCAGAAAGGCAAAAATAGTTAAATGTTTTATGAATTCAGTGGAACTGCTTACCTGAAGCAAGCATACTGAAGGAAAACTATTTTTTAAAAGATTTTTTTATGAATCAATTTTTATGGTTTTCTTCCATTTTAGGCTTAGAATACTGAGTAAAACTGAAATACTGAAAATTTCCTTACCAGATTTGATATATCCCTTACCCTGATACCAATATCCATGTTTCTCTGAATATGTCACAACTTCTACCTGCTCATTTGCAAGCTTCTTACCAGTTCCCATATCCACTTCTGTCATGTTGCATAAACTGAATGAAGTTGACTCATATGTAAACTTACACTTTTATCATCTTTCTTCTAACCACAGTCAACCCTTTATCCTTTTTGTGTAAGGAACACCAAAAAATTCTACCACAGAACAGGTGGAATTTTTAACATTAATTGTGTCAGTTTAAAAGGGTGGGGAAAACTGATAGTTTACTTGATGGCATACTTCTGTTCATCCATCTGTTATTTATTAAAAACACACATACATTTCCCATACACCACATAACTAATTAGGAACTTGACTAATAGACATTTCTGACAACAATATGCTTGCCACATCAATTTTTTTCCATAATTTGACATAGTGATACTTGATGCCCTATATTCAAACTAAAACTAAAAATAATAATGATAGCAAATGGGTGTGTGCCAGGTCTGGAGGATGGTAGCTGACACAACAAGAATTGAATTCTTTCAAAGGGAGAAGAGTGAGAAATCTTGGAAGAAAAGAAATGACTGATGCTTGCTCCTATGAACAGGCAGCAATATGAGTGCCCCACTTCCCTGTTGTACAAGAGTCATATTTACTTTTAAAAGTGTGCCTCAATTCTTTTAAACTTATTATCTTCAATGTCAAGGTGTTTATGCCTTTTTCAATTAGATTAAAGAAACTTTGGCTTGCTGGTATTTCCTTCTAGTGAGTGTATTTGTACATAAGTCACCTCACAATCTACTTTTTGAAAAAGAAAGATTGAATTATAGTCGTCTACCACTGTAAGATGCCTTCTGCAGTCTTTGAATTATTTTCCACATCATTCCCAAACCCTTTACAATTTTTCTATCAATCCCACCAATATCTTATATGACAACAAAATCACTGCCTCCTTTTCCACAACTCCTCTACTCATGCATCCAAAATGTAATGTACTCCAAAAGTAATCTGTCACTTTGTCACTATGATGTTGCATTAGGTGTTGACATTGAGTTGCTTGCCCATATAACCACTAGAGTATTCTCCAAATCACCGCTTTTCAGGACTCAGTCCTCTGTTCTTTAGATATAGCAGATATCACTTCTTACAGCACAGCTTTATTTTATTTAGAGTGACTTTGTATTTACTTTCAAATCATAACTGGCCAATTGTGCATCCTTAAAAATCCCTGTTAGAACCACTGGCAATCAATGATGAGAACTTTTCAGATTTAATGTTTAAGACCATTTGCATATAGTCTTAATGGTCATTTTTTTAATCAGAATATCATGTGTTACCAGGTGAAAGGTTGCTCAGAGATTTAAAATATTAAATCTACACACTTTCCATGGAAATCCAAATTCTAATGAGTTTATTTGACAAAAATGATGTTTTTCTTAAAAGCACATTAATTAGCATTACTTAATTCCATTGTACAAATGTTATCAAGATTTTCCTGAAGTTACATGAGGCTAATGTCAAAGCAGCCACGTAAGTTGATCTAGTTGCCAATTTTGAATACTGGAGCAAAGTAAATATTGTTCTATGTTCGTAGATTTTTTTGTCAGTGTTCCAGAGCTTGAAAAAAGCAGACATCAATAACTCTGAGAGGTCTGCCAGCTCTTTTACTACTCTTTGATGCAAATTACTCTGGTCAGCTGATTTTAAAGGTTTATCTTTAGCAGATGTTTTTAAACAAACTCTCCAGTTATTGATAGAGCTGAAAACAATTCATCATCCTCCCGTGTTATGAGCCATCGTATGAGTTCTTTCCAAATACAGAAGAAATATTTGTTTAAACTTTTGTTTTCTTCTACTTTGTAGGAAAAGTTACCTTCTCAATCTCCTAAAAGTATTGGAAAGCTTCAAAAAGACTTTTGGAATAATCCCAAGAACTGTTGACCAGTGAGTCTTTACAGTTACTTGCAAATTAGTTGAAAAAAATAATTAGAGTTATAAACACCAGGATATGTCATATGTTAAGAACACACAAGAAAATATTTCCTAACCAACTGATTAGTAGTCTTTATTAAAAATAAACATATATTAAATAATAGAGAAACTGTTTGACATGAGTTACTTGAGTTTACAAAATAGCTCTGATAAACTCCTCACCAAAAGTTATCAAGAAAACTAACGGTTACAGGTGAGAGGAGGTGTTTACAGATCTGATACTATCTAAGAAGTAGGAAATAAATGTTGGAAGATATCTTTAATTTTCAACAAGGGAAAAATCTGTAGTGGGATGTCCAAGAATCTACAACAGAAATGTTATCTAATAGATGTATTGATACATAGGAAAAAAGGATCATCTGTGAGATGACACAGGTGTGTGAGACAAGATCTGTCAAGACCCCAACAAATCTAAACAGGTGAATGGTGAAAAACGACTGCTAAAATTTGTTGTAGGCAAATGTTTTTGACTTGTTTTTCATTCTAAAGTTCTAAATAAATTATAACCTTTCAAATAGAGTAATTGACTTTATTTTGCACAATGCATAAATTTATATTTTTTTAGTATGAACTTGCATTCAAGGCATCATATAAATGATATAAATGATCGATATTAGTAAAGCTCACCTAACTTCAGCAGACCTACACTTCAGAATTTATTTCAAAATTTAAATTTTATTTAAAAA